>NC_052150.1:138806264-138942213 GCF_902713615.1 Scyliorhinus canicula
CCCCCCCACCTTCCTTCCTCTCCTCCCCCCACCTTCCTTCCTCTCCTCCCCACCTCCTTCCTCCTCCTCCCCCCCCACCTTCCTTCCCCTCCCCCCCCACCTTCCTTCCTCCTCCTCTCCCCGCTCGTCGTACCAGGACCTCATGGACCGGGCATGCAGGAGGAGACTCCGGATGAGCCGAGAAACCGTGGCACACATATGCCACCTGATGGCACACCTGTCACCGCGTGGCACTGGGGGAGGACACCCTCTCCTGTGGCTGTCAAGTTTACGGTGACCCTAAACCTTTATGCCACGGGGTCATTCCAGGTGCCGAGTGGGGATCTGTCCGGAATCTCGCAGGCATCGGTGCACCGTGCAGCTGGGCAGTGACAGACGCCCTATATGCCATTGCGGAATGCTACATCCAGTTCCCTGTGGACCGTGGCAGCCAGAATGCCGGGCAGCGGCTTAGCTGCCGTGGCCAGGATGCCATGGTCCAGGGGGCGATCAATGGGATGCATGTCGCCGTGCGGCCACCTGCGGCTAACAGGGCTGTGTTCACGAATCGGAAGGGGACCTACTCCATGAACATTCAGATGGTCTGTGACCACCGCATGAGGATCCTGCACGCCTGTGCCTGGTACCGGGCAATGTACGTGACTCATTCGTATTGGCGCAATCTTTCATCCCCACCATGTTCGAGGGATGCCTACCCTGGCTGAGGGGCTGTTTGCTGGGCGACAGGGATTACCCGTTGCGGTCGTGGCTGATGACGCCTATATGGAGGCCACAGACTGACGTGGAGACCCTCTAGAACGATGCCCATGCAGCGACCAGGGGTGTGATAGAGAGGTGCTTTGGGCTGCTGAAGATACGCTTCAGGTGCCTGGACCTCTCTGGATGGGCCTTCTAGTACCCGTCAGATAGGGTCGGCCACATTATTGTGGTCTGCTGCGTGCTGCACAACATAGCCCAGCAGAGGGGCGATGTGCTGCAGGCAGAGGAGGGGGAAGGGAGGAACAGCAAGATGAGGCACAGACCTCCCCAGATGAGGAGGATGGGGACAATGGTCAGGACAGACGGGGTGGACATGGACGGGAGGCTCGGGGGGGGGGGGGGCACACTCACTTAAGGCCGACGTTCTATCACCCCTCACACACCCACTGGCACTCACCTCACACCACTATCCCGCACGCATCGGACAGAGCACAAAGGCAGCTTCTGTAGGTGTGAAAGTGATTTTAATAACAAACAGTTCTTACACGTGCCCTAGCCCCAGAACTAATCTGTGTCCTGCACCCGTGCCAACTTATTCAGTTTCTAATTTTTTGGCCTTCTTTGTCTAGGTGGTTCCCCAGACTGTACAGCAGAACTGGAGGTGGACTCCTTGATGCACGATCAATTGCACAAAGACGAGAGTTGAATACAACTGAGGCTTTATTACACTACGATGTGTGGCCTCCTACAGCAGTTGGCGAAATGGCTGCTGTATGGGGAGCAACATATTTATACTCCATCTACTGGGTGGAGCCAGCAGGCATGGACTACCCCAGTACCTGTAATACAGGGATTATACATACACTAAATATACAACAGTGGTTACTACCACACTCCTGTGATTCCTGCCCTGTGACTAGGGACCCCTTTGGTGGCCGTTTCTTGGGGCGGCCTGGCCTAGATGGGCCAGGCTGCGGCTCGGGCGACAGAAATGGTGAGCTGCCAGCCTGTCCTGCCCGTTGCCCATCAGATGAATCGGGAATGGAAGGTGGGGGCGGGGGTGGGGGGAGTCAGAGGTGTCGCTGTGTTCCGGGTCCTCCACTACAGGGGGACCCGGAACAGGCCCCAGCACCTCCTCCTCCCTCGGGGTGCCCGATGGCCTCGGGGCCTCTACATGGGTTGAGGATGCAAATGGACCGAGCACCTGACGCCCCCCGGTGCTGCCAGTCCTGGAGGCCCGCCCTGGTATCAACAAGGGTCTGCAAGTTTGCAGCCATGGTGCTCAGGGAGTTGGCCAACCCTGTCTGTGTCTGGGTGAGGCCGGCCAGCACCTGGGCAATGGCGCCGATGCACTCAGCGATGGTCTGCAGAGTCAGGGCCATGGCCTGCTGAGACTGGGCCACAGCATTGAGCGCCTCTGTGATCTGCTGCTGGCTCTGGCTCATGGCTGCTGTGAGAGGGCAGCCATGTCTTGGGCCACGGAAGCTGCCTGCATGGAAAGCCCCACAACTTGCAGACTGCTCCCCATGTCTGACACCGTCGCACCGATTGCCTCCACCGCTGATGCCACCCGTGCGGTGTCAGTCTGGGTGGCACGTATGACCGGCACGACTACCTGCTCCTGCATGTGGGTGGACTCCTCCAACACCACAAGCCGGCCGTCACCCTATTCGGTCGTCCTTCGGTCCGTGACTGCATCGGGTCTATGGGTGGGTGTGGTAACTCCAGGAACCCGGGACCCACCTGAGCGGCACTTGGTTGCTTGCACCGGGCTGCCCTCCGACCGCCTGGCCCCTTGACTGCTCCTGCCTCCACCTGCTGTACTGGGACGGCTGTGTTGTGCGCACCAGTGAGTGTACCAGTGCCTCATTGCTAAAGTGCCCAACTGAGGCGAGTGTCTCTGCGATGGTGGAGGGTGTAGGAGATAGCAGTGGCATAGTGTCATGCTCCTCATCCGACCCGAAGTCCGGGGTCCCCTGCAGTGGTGATTCCTGTCCATCCGTTCTCTGTGTGTGGGTGTTGTGTGCGTCGGTGGTGTCCTGTGCATCAGTGTCTTGGGTCGGCTGTGATGGGGGCCTGTTGCTGTGGCTGCCCTCCTCATCGCTGGGTGTGGCCCGCCGGCGTCACCACACTCGCACTAGAACTGGACGGCATCCACCTGGTGCTCCGGGTCTGTCCCTGGCTCGTGGCCGTCCTGGAACGTCTTGGGGGCGGCGTCCGCCTGGTGGTCCGGGTCTGTCCTTGGCTCGTGGCCGCCCTGGAATGTTCTGGGGGCATCGTAAGCCTGATGAGCCAGGCCTGTCCCCCCTTCCACCATATCCCCCCGCCCCCCAATATCCATGCTGGGGGAAGGAGGATATGGGGGAAGGGAGTATATGAGGGATATAGGGATATGGGGGGGGAGATATGGGAGAAGGGGGTTATATGGGGGAAGGGGTTATATGAGGGAAGGGGGTTATATGGGGGAAGGGGGGATATGGGGAAAGGGGGATATGGGGGAAGGGCAGATGGGGGAAGGGGAAAGGGGGCAGGCAGTGGGGGGTCTCACTTGGCGCTGCGCGGCGGGCAGCCAATTGTGCCGGGTCTCCGGGTGGGGGGCATCTTTAGTGCAGTGACGCCGTGCGGGGTCACTGACAGCGCACGCGTCTGATGGGTGACGCCGTCACGAATGGCGTCACGCCACTACTAGCCCATTCCGGCCGGAGAATTCACGACGTTTCAGGGAACCCGACGCTGGAGTGATTCGCGCCATTTTTGGTGCCGGGTTCGGGCCATCGCGCCATTTCACAGAGAATCCTGCCCCAAATCTTCAGTTATAAAAAGGTCTGTTGCAAATTTTAATGTTCGATAAATAAAGGAAAATGCTTGGTTGTGAAACTTAATCTGTCTCTTAACTGTTATAGCGCAAATGCTACAATTAATTTGCCTGGATCATTTTCTCCACATTTCTAATGCTGGGGTGCATTTTGAAATTTATTTAAAGCTGACTTTTTGGAATAAAGTTGAAGCTTGTTCTTTTATTACTAATTTTAGTGATTCAAATCCCCCTTGTCTACAGAGGGACTGAAGATACCCTGGGACATTGAACAGTTTAAATAATTCCTCAAGTGTAGAGTGATCCAACTTTCGGTAATCATCAGGGTGCCAGCTGCAGTAATTATTCAATTACTTCCCTCTGCATCCTAGAATCATGCAAAACTCCTGCTGTCATCATGCTACTTACAGCGACTCTGGGCGAATGTCCAGCTGCCAATCCTTCAAATATATCACCACAGAAAGAGCTGAACAGAAACAAAATTGGATATTTTAACAAATGCTGCAAAATGAAAAAAAGCCAAGCAAGGATTATTAATAAAAAGGCTGTATTCATTGCTGCCATGGTCTATTTATTTTTTACTAAAGTGCTTTTAGCAGTCTAATAAAACCATCTGATAAAATTGGCTTTTAAAGCACTTTGATTCTGGGCTTGCATTCCTCAGGAGCTACTACTTTTGGTACTCTTGAAATAGCTCAGAAAATATTTTCGATGAGAGAATAATTAAATCTTTATCTTTTTTGTCTCTCTTCATCCCAACCTTCCCCCCTCACTTTAATTGGTGTTCAGTGCACGATTTTGCATTGAATAAAAAAAATCTAATTTAAACCTTTTTAGACTGCGTGGCAAAGACGATTCTTCCGTGATTGGTTGAGAGGACATGCTGTATCTTTTCCTGCACATGCCACAGATCTCCCTAGAGGGCGTCATGTCGTAAAGGATCTCTATTAACAATGACTGGCTGCCCAAGAGCTGACAAGTAGACTGTGAACAGCTGAGAGCTCAGTGAACAGCTAGCACTGTTTACTCGACAGTACCTTAAGGTTTGCAGTAGTAGAAATGGTCAGGCTGTCAGCACTCACCATTATGACTGTGTAAAACTGACACCGACTTCTGGTGTCTGCAGATAAACAGTTAAATGTGGAAATTCAATCGCTGCTGTCAGTGATACCCTGTTTCTCCACAGAGTGCACCTTTGTAGTCTTTGCATAGGCAATCGACGATGTAGGCAGTGATTTGATGTGAACTTTAACTTTTTAACCCATTATTTTCCATATAGGGACTAATGAAAAAGTAAGCCTTGTTCAATCAGGGGTAAATTAGATTTTAGTGGCATGTTAATGTTATAATGATTATTGAACAACCCCTTTTGCCCTGAAAAACTAAATTTTTACAAGAGTGGGGATTAATTTCCTCAGACAAACAGTTAGAAATTATGGATTTGAAAAAAAAAATAAAAGTTTGGTATTTTGAAGTTTAAGTTTGTCCCAAACTCTTGTCTATTATGATATAGCTTTCTTCCTCTCTCACATTCAAATAGCCCCTTAAAACCTAACATTGTGACCAAGCTTAACATCTCCTTCTGTGGTTTGTTCATTCTGTCACTCAACTTGATGCTATATGTAAAATTTCATTAAGAAATCTCAGAGCTGTGCATGTTTAATTAATATATTTCTATTTAAATGAAGATAGCAGCCTTTTAAAAATGCCCAAGCCCCTCAAAACCTGTCCGATATTATTCTGCAGTGTTTTACTACATTAAACATAAATGCAAATTGGTATTGTTAATGTTGAGGTTAATTCACCACTGGAGATGATTTCAGGGGGAATAATAAAGTCAACATTACTTTGTGGAACCTTGAGACTGTAATTTCTGGCGGGCAATACAACTAGTCAAGGTAGATTCCTGTACCAAATGACTTGGAGTACATAATCCAAGTTGGACTGATTCTTATAGCCCTGGATAATATGGAGAGCCACCAACTTCATTCCCTCTACCAACTTCATTCCCTCTTTGCCCTGTAGTGCCAATAGGATGGAATGGATGTGCGTGCAAGGTACAAGAGGTATAATGCTGAGTCATGATGTAATTTGGGAAGATTTTGGCAGTTCAGTAGGAACATGATGCTACTCACATTAGAAGGGTTTCCAAGTTTTAGTATAATTATTTTCTCCACTAAATGTTGTCAGATGTATTGCCTGCATTATTGCTTCAGTGGAACTGACAAATTCTGTGGCTCAACTTGATCATTTCTGTCTTCCTGAGACACTTCCTAATGTTTATCTAGCAGCATACATCCAATGACTATAAGCTCTGCCATGTACACAAGGCTTTATAGCAGTACAAGACTAGAGCAATCCAGTCCGATTGAATTGATGATCTGTGGCTTATTATATTTTCTTTATGTTGCAGTTCTTGAATTCCACAGTAGCTTTGCCTTCATTCCCTGCATCTGAGGTGAAAAGTCCATCACATAATCTTGGATTTCTTGATTGATATAGAATAAGTACATCGAACACCTAGTATCCACCTGGTTACAGTCAATGTTTGCATTAATGTGGGGCGGCACAGTGGTTAGCATTGCTGCCTACGGCGCTGAGGACCCGGGTTTGAATCCCGGCTCTGGGTCACTGTCCGTGAGGAGTTTGCACATTCTCCCCGTGTCTGCGTGGGTTTCACCCCCACAACCCAAACGATGTGCAGGATAGGTGGATTGGCCATGCTAAATTGCCCCTTAATTGGAAAAAATAATTGGGTATTCTAAATTAATAAAAAAATTAAAATGTTTGCATTAATGCAATGGATTTCCTTCCGATTCATTAACAACATTGCATCAAGGCAAAGTGCTCATATGGCCGATGGTACTTGATGATGAGGCCTTGCACTTTTGGGAAACTAGTATTCTAAAGATATGAAATGCTTCCCCTTTTTGATAGGCATCATTCTGAAGAAAAATTATTAAGTCCCATTTATGCATACTGCCTCCCTGACAGATTTAAACAAAGACAGCTTTAATTTCAAGACAAGTTGAATTGTTATGGATGTCCATCCTAATTGCAAAGCAGGTGTGGATGTGGAAGACATATGGTACCATGACTGCCCTGTGTGTCTTAAGCACCAAAGACTCAGGGCGGGATTCTCCATCAGCCGATGTCAAAATCAGGAAAGGCGATTTGGTTTTGACGGATCATGACGGATGCCGGGTTCACCCCAAATTTTCCAGTGTCCCAACAGCGGCATCAATGAGTTCCACTTCTCATGTACAGTAAATGCTGTTTGCATATCATTAGTGGGCCTGACCCGGTATTCTCTGGGGCCTCTGCGATTCTCCGCCTCCATTGGGCGAGTTCCTGATGGCGAGGTTCACTTGAGCTTTCAAAAATCGTGAAACAGGCACCTTTGCTGCTGAGGGGGAGAGAGGAGAAAGTGTCCAACATCGCAATAATGTGCTGACAGTTGTGACGCTGGCCAGGAAGCACCTGTCAGGATAAAAGCAAATTGCTGCAGATGCTGGAATCTGAAACCAAAGAGAAAATGCTGTAAAATCTCAGTAGGTCTGGCAGCATCTGTAGGGAGAGAAAAGAGCTAATGTTTCGAGTCCAGATGACCCTTTGTCAAAGCTCAAGGGCTGGAGGGAGTAATGGGAGTAGCCAGGAGGTGGACTGTGAGGTTGGGGTGGACGGGCAGGGAACACCATTGCCACAGCCTGCAAGGCAGCCATGCATCTGCGCATGCCACCAACTGCCCACTGTGAACTTAGTGCTATGGGTCATATGGGTGTCTCCCCAGGCCACCCCATAAGTACCCTCTGTCCCCAGGCGACCAGTGCAACCTTGTTGGCTGCGATGAGTGTGTGTGAGGAGTTGAGGTGTGTATATGTGGCTGCAGCTTGTCCAGCCTCCTGAGCATCAATCACGGACCCAGCGAATCAGACACTATTTTTCAATGGATTCGGTTATAGATCATAAAATTTACAGTGCTGAAGGAGGCCATTCGGCCCATCGAGTCTGCACCAGCTATTGGAAACAGCGCCCTACCAAGGTCCACACCTCCACCCTATTCCCATACCCCAGTAACCCCACCCAACACTAAGAGCAGTTTTGGACGCTAAGGGCAATTTATCATGGCCAATCCACCTAACCTGCACATCTTTGAACTGGCGGGAGAAACCGGAGCACCCGGAGGAAACCCCACGCACACACGGGGAGGATGTGCAGACTCCACCAAGACAGTGACCCAAGCGGAATCGAACCTGGGACCCTGGAGCTGTGAAGCAATTGTGCTATCCCAATGCTACCGTGCTGCTGTCCAGGTGCTCCACAACCGAGGCTGCGTCGCCCCATTCGGTATCAATCACTTTGACATTTGGTACCAGGGTATTTGGTGTATATTCAAAACTGTGCAGCGGTGTCCAGTGGCTCTCCAGACTATTCTCTGCCAGACAGCTTCTCTTATCAAGTTACAAGTCCAAGGTCGGATCATGCAAAAAGCCCCTTGATCGTATTCAGTCCCAGGCAACCGTTTCTTTGAAAGCTTCCACGTGAACAAAATGCCTTTATCTGGCTGCTTCTGATGCCGAAGCAGTTTGTAACAGGACCCCAAAAGGATCAAGACGTTAAGGTGACTGAGGCCGTGGACACTGATTCAGAAATTGGAAACTCAAGCATCGGAAATCTCCGTGGGGAGTCAATATTTTGGCACACAACAGGCATAGCCACCACTGCAACATTCAAAGCGGAAGCAGCGTTCTCCCTTTCAGATTCCATGCCGCCCCGATCCGGAAATTCCGGTGTGGCGATGTCCAACTGGGCGCAAAGAGAGTCCGCGCCCTCCTTCCCCACAGATGTCGGAGGATTCTTCAGACTTTGAGGAGGAGGGATATTATAACCCACAAGTACCTTACCAGGTGGGAACAATAACCTCCCCGTGAACCTTGCAGAATATGAGCTTCCCCCATAAGTGGGAGGGGGACCTCTAAACTATGTAAGGCTGGCCAGTTAGGAAGCGCTAGGGAGAGACCCAGTCGGGGAGCTACCGTGTGAATGTATACAATAGTTATTGTAAATAAACCAAGTTTCTTTGAACTACTTAGTGTGTACTCCTTTGTGGCCTTTTAAAGGAGGGTGGGGGGGGGGGGGGGGGGGGGGAGGGGGGGGGAGAGAGAGATTTAATTAGATGGGAGAAAAATCTCATGGGAAGTTGAGATGCAACAGTGGATCAGGTCTCACTTTCTGGTGGCGTGTTTCTATTTTAATACATTTGTATCGCATTATGCTTGTTATCTTAAAACATTTTCAAATTAAGTCCTACCTTCATACTGAATTTGGCACTGCAGTCAGTTGTAAAACCTACCCATGGAAGAAGCCATGCACTTATGTGCCTGAGATATGACAGAACCCCTCGCTTACATAGACCTCTTCCAATGCCTGTGCAGCGCTGCACATGGCCTTTGACAACTCCACCATGTGTCCAACTACCCTCTGCTGCATCTCCTCGCCTTCTGGAAGCTGTGACCAGAGGTCCATCATCAGCCTGGGCTCAGCAGGGATCTGGGTCTCTATGTGTCAGGGACCTTGGCTGTCACAGTTCCCGTCAGCTGCCGGGAATGTGCGCAGTATGATCACTAGATTGTGTTGCTAAATCGAACGCAAAGTCTCTATGACCCGTGAGGGTGTAAATTGCACTGAAGGCGATTGTGGCAGAGGCAGGAAGAGAAGGAAGTGCATCCTCTGGTCAGTGGTTTCATCGTGCTCAGAGTGGTGTCTTTAAGTTCCTGCTGTTGCTGTGGCCGGGACCTGGGATTGTAAGGGCCTGTAGTGGAGGGCAAAAAAACCCACATTAAGAATCAGCAACAGTCTAATCAGTGGCATCATATTTCCTTACTTGCCTCCTATGCCAGCACTAGTTTGATCCATTCTCACTCTTATGCCTGGCTATTCCAGCCTTGTTGTTTGTGATCACTCATCTGCTTCGCTCTCTGGCGAACTTCAGCACCTGCCATATTCAAACCTGCCTAATCCTGCAGTCTCTCTCCCTCTTAAGTTACCATGCCCTAAGAGAGAATTGGTGACAATAGATCTCAATGTTAATCTTGTCCTGGGGCCGTGGTTCATCTCTGTTGGTGTACTTCATCCAGCTTTTGAGGCTCTTTAGAAGATCATACTTGTCGGCATCAGACATTATAAATCATTTCTTATTGTGTGAACAAAAAAATTCTAACTGTCTGGGTGGGATTCTCCCTCTGGGGGACTTAGTACCCACGCCTGTCGGAAAACGGGCGAGAATCACTCTGAACTTTTTCCTCGAAGGTCTGGGGTGATTCCCCATTTTCCAGGGGCTAGCAGGACCCCGGCGTGTGTCCTGCAGTTCTGGCTGCCGGCTGGCCCTGCTGTACAGATTGCACGGCCGCGTATGTGCCGGGCGGGCCCACCTTGGTGCAGGAGCCGCCGGCATGGCGGTGCCACACTGTGGGCCCCGCGCAGAGGAAGGTAGGACGCTCCCAGATCACGAAGGCCTGCCGAACGGTGGCCCCCCGATCATGGGCCTGCATATCGTCGAACCCCCCCGGTGTCCGATCCCCCCCCCCCCCCCCCCCCCCCCCCCCCCCCCACCCCCCCCCCACCATAACGCCCACAACAGTCACGCCGGGTGGAACCACATTAGAATTCTGCCGGCGGGACTCGGTGGGCTATCGCCCGTCGGGCACAGAGAATTGCTGGGGGGGGCCTTTCCAATGGCCCCTGACTGGCGCCACATCGAGTTGCGCGCGCACACCGAATGGCGACGATTCTCCGGTTGCCAGAGAATTGTGTGCCGGCGTGGGATCCTATTTTGGGTAATTCTCCACCCCCATGCTGAGCGGGATTTCGGCACTCAGGGAATCCCTCCCTCTATTCCTGACTTCTGGCTGCGGAGTACATTTGGTATCTGATCTACTAGCACCTCTTCTTTCGTAGTGTCACTTGTCTACTTGTCCTCTTTGCCACAAAAAACACAAATCGCAGCCTCAGTTCTTTTCTGCTTTGCTTCATTGATTGTCCAACACTTACTTTCATATCTGAAAATGTAGCATTCCAGGATTCTGATCTGTCTTGGGCCATTTCAATCCTGTGTCTTATTCCTCTCCATCAGATGCTAACAAACGTCCTCTCCAAATCTCCCCTCAATCCTCCAATCTAGTGTTGGTGGCGTGAGACTCCAGCGATGCCCTTCCCATTGTCTAGAATGGCGGTATCCCGCATCAGATTCTGCACTTGGAACCACATTATACTCAGGCGAGTTCCACTCTGAATCCAATTGGCAGACCAGCAGGCTGATTTGTTCAGCTGCTGTCAGCTAATGGGTTTGAAGGTCCTGGCGCAATGCTTAAAGCTCAGTGCATAGCACTCATAAACACTCTCTCCAGCCCCCCACCTGTCCTTTAGTAGATGGTGCAGGATGTCAGCAACCAGAAGAATCAGCTTTCACTGTCAGGGCCCTCAAGATCTGTATTCGAGGTGTCAGGGCTCACGTGCATGCGTTTTACATGCATAGAACATAGAACATAGAACAGTACAGCACAGAACAGGCCCTTCGGCCCTTGTGCCGAGCCATGATCACCCTACTCAAACCCACGTATCCACCCTATACCCGTAACCCAACAACCCCCCCCCTTAACCTTACTTTTTATTAGGACACTACGGGCAATTTAGCATGGCCAATCCCACCTAACCCGCACATCTTTGGACTGTGGGAGGAAACCGAGCACCCGGAGGAAACCCACGCACACAGGGGGAGGACGTGCAGACTCCACACAGACAGTGAACCCAGCTGGAATCGAACCTGGGGACCCCTGGAGCTGTGAAGCATTTATGCTAACCACCATGCTACCCTGCTGCCCATGCATTTCACTTCTCTGACCACAAGTCCTTTCTTTTGTCTCCATATAGGAGAAACTTGCGCACAACTACCGAGAGCGAGGCCGGTTAGGGGATGGCAGAAATATCACCCTCTGTGAGTTCGTGGATGCTGCAGCAGAGCTTGCCGGTGAGGAACAGGATTCGTTCCTGTAGAAAGTCAGAGCTAGGCCTCTACCAACAACCTGGTACGGATCTCAGCTCCATCACTTCACCCAATTCCGTGTACTCAGAAATAGCCTCAGTTCACCCCTAAAACTGCCCTTTCATCTTTTGCAGATACAAGCAGAACCGCAGCCAGTTAGCTGGCCCAGGCAGCTCTCCAAGCCCTGGAGTATGTCTTAGGATGAGGGCACTCAGGAATAGCCTTCACAGCACTCACCCATGCCCTCCTCAATCGCAGAGATACACCCTCGGTGGGTGGCCGTCCAAGGCTAGACTCTGGGTCCCTTTCCAGAGAAAAACTCACATATACATTCTTCATTCGACTTACTCCTGGGACTCCAGTGCACAAACAAAGAGGTGAGCAGCATTCCATTCCACAGAGGTGGACATTTGGAGCCCAGGTGGGGGGGTGAGAAACTTGTGAATTACATGATTGGACCAATGTGGCTTGGAACTCCACTCTTCGATGTGGCACAACAATGAGCATTTATTTGCTCAAAGTAAATGAATAACCACTGGTGAATGGTGTAATTGTTAACCTTGGCTCCCTTAAACTGAGGCAGAGTTGATGCAGCTGTGCCACCTTCATTATAGCCTTCACTCACCAAGGCTGCATACCTGTCTTCCACTATGTAGCTTTTTAAACTTTGACACAAGGCTATGGAATTTGAGCCGATCCCTTTAAAATAGCAAAATGTGAATCTGGCTTGCTCTTGCTTCTTGGAACAACAGGCTCTAAGTCCCTGCGTAATTGACCTCGGCCCAGTCCATTCTAACAGCACCAAAAGGGGAGTATGGTCCCAAGAAGGAGCACCAGAGACATTTCTGATACAGGACAAAGTTCAATCTTCCCTCCCTCACTGTCCATGGCCGGGATTCTCCCCTACCCGGCAGGGCGTTGGGGGTCCTGGCGTAGCGGAGTGGCGCCAACCACTCCGCGTCGGGCCTCCCCAAGGTGCGGAATTCTCTGCACCTTTAGGGGCTCGGCCTTTGGCGCCCGCCGGCTGGCGCGGGGCTGGCTGAAAGGCGCATGCGCGGTGGGGGGGGTCTTCGTTTCCGCCTCCGCCATGGTGGGAGCCGTGGCGGCGACGGAAGAAAAAAAGAGTGCCCCCACGGCACTGCCCGCCCGCCAAATCGGTGGGCCCAGATCGCGGGCCAGGCCACCGTGGGGGACCCTCCGGGTCTGATCGCCCCACACACCCCCCAGGACCCCGGGGGCCCACTCACGCCGCCAATCCCGCCACCACCAGAGGTGGTTGAAACCACATCGGCGGGAGAGGCCTGTCAGCGGCGGGACTTTCGGCCCATCGCGACGAGAGAATCGTCACGGGGGGTCACGCCGATCGGTTGCTGGGGGTCCGTCGACCGTACGGGACTTGATTCCCGCTCCCGCTGATTCCTGGTGGGCGGAGAATTCCGGCCACGGCGGGGGCGGGATTTAACGACCGGTCCCGGGCGATTCTCCGACCCTGCGGGGGGTCGGAGAATTCCGACCCATGTTCCCACCCCAATTTTACCTGGAGCCGTCAATATGTGCAGAAAGAATACCACCTGTATTCTTCAGCCTTTCCCACTAATATTGGATCCTGTCATTACGGTGGTGGACATTGACAAACTACTCCCATGCCCTGTCACCAGCAAGGCACCGATGCTTCACATGGACCTGTAACCCACCACAATCTGGAGGCTGTGTGCAGTGATATGTATTAACAATGTATGTGTAAATATGTATAGCCTCCGACCAGTAGGTGTCAAGTAGGAGCACGTGACACTGTTACCTGACGGGATTCTTGAGGATAAACCATTGTGGTCAGTTGGGTTGTATTAGTTCCATTTTATAGCATTAGTTTCCTACCCACAGTTTATTATATCATAATAAAATGAACTAGTCTGAACTAGATGTCTTTAGTACACAAACTCAGTAATTGTCTCTCTAACAAAATATAACAGTGTGCATTGCGACTTGCCAGGGTTCCTTCCCCACCCAATGAGAGCTTCACATACTCCGCACTGTATTAGGTGTTCGTATCTATGGGCTGCAGGTGTGTCCTGTGTACCATCACCATACTCTCTACAATCCAGTGCAGAGCCCACCTCAGCCCAGTGGCATCAGATGGTAGGCATCTCTGCATGCCAAACTGTATATTTTTTCTTTGAAGCAGACAGCCCTTATTCCTCTCCTGCAATTGGAGTACAGCATGCTTCCAATCATTGCTCCTGCTGTATGACCATTGCTCGCCTGCAGACTGATGTGCACATCGCCCCTGGACTGCCATAGACCTGGATGCCTTTCCATTTCACATCAAGAATGTCTACACACTTTGCCAGCCCCTGAGACCTACTGAGTTGAGGTTCCCCAGGATGTGTGACACCACCCCCTCCACCACCACCCCCCTGTCAACCCCTACACACACCCCCACCACCACAACCCCATCACCTCCTCCACCAGAATGCTCACAACCCCCCTCTAACGGTCTGGGCTGGTCAGGGTTGGCCACAGGGGGGCGCTGTGGGAGGGGATGGACAGACATTGAGGATGGGCTTGGCCCAGGGGGGTGCCCAGTTCAGCCAGCGCTCACCGGTCCGGTGTTCGATCCCTCTCTTCCCCCCTTCCCCCACACCTGTCCCCACCGCCACCATCCCAAGTTTTAGTGGGACAGTGGTGATAGAATGGGCAACTCACATGCAGGGATCTCCCATGTGGACGGCAGAAAAATGCTACTGCGGACAGGAGTCAGACATTGTCAAATGATGCAGGGCACCAGAGCTCACCGCAGAGCAGGTTGTCATCATCCCTCCATCACATGGACTAGACCTGCTGTTTGCTGCAACCCAGGGCCCGCACCCCGCAGAGAGGCAGGTAGGAAACACAGAGGGGGTTGCAAGCAGCACGGAGGGCGGGGGTGGGGGGGGTTTGCGCATTGAGGGGTGTTCATCAATGGGGTTGGTTGGCCGAGGGGTGGTCGGACCGGGGGAGTGTGTTGTGGGGTGGATGGGATGTCATTGCCGCTGGTCACGCCCTCTATGGTGGAGAACCTGGATGCAATTAGCGCATCGTATGCGCGGTGGCACTAGCGCACATGTTTGTGCGCCTCCATGTCTGCCCAGGCCCTATATACGCACATTCTCGTCGTGGTCGAAGCTTGGGATTCATCCTCCTCCACACTTCGTCCCTCTGGTGCGTGATGTTTTGAGGATGCAGCAGGCCACCACGATGTGGGAGACTCTTGAGCGCCATATTGGAGGGCCCTCCAGAGCGGTCCAGGCACCTGTACTAGCTCTTCAGAATGCTGCAGCACTGCTTTATCACGCCCCTGGTTGCAGCATGGGCAGTCGTTGTAGTGGGTCTCTGCGTCAGTCTGTGCCCGCCAAATAGGCATCATCCGCTTTGGCCATAGCACATAGCCCCTGTCGACCAGGAGCCAAACCCTCAGCCAGGTGTTCACCTCAAAGTGGTGAGGAACTCTTGAGTGCACCAAGTTGAAGACGGCGTGCGAGTTGCCCGGGTATAGGGCACAGATGTGCATGATGTGCCTCTGATGGTCTCACACCAGCTGCACATTCATCGAGTGCAGCCCCTTTCGGTTTGGGCTGGCATGGGCCGGTGCTCGTAGGGCAGCATGCGTCCTGTCGATCACCCCTGGACCTGGGGCATCTCGGCGGTGACGGTGAACCCTGCTGTCCAGGCATCCTGGTGGGCTCAGTCCAGGTTGAATTTGATATATTGTGCCGACCGGGCATATAGGGCCTCCATGACGGTGGCATGACCTGTGCACCATTATCTGTGAGATCTAGGACAGGTCCCCACTCTGTGCCTGGCAGACTGTGTGGCACAAAGGTTCAGGGTGCCCATTAACTTGACAGCAACCGGGAGCTGGTGTCCTCCTCCATACCCCCACTGTGACAGCTGTGCCATGATCTGGTATATATGGTGCGCTGTCCTCCTGCTCATCCGGAGACTTTAATGGCATGCCCAGTCCTCGAATGACAGGCACTGCCGCTACACACAAGGCTTCAAGCTGCACCTTCTTCCCACCTCTTTCTCCTTGACCTTTTGGGTGGCTGGCTCTCTGTCCTCACTGGCTGTCTCCTCTTCCTCTGGCACAGGCTCTGCAGCTGCAGGGTCCCCTTGAGCAGCTCCAGCTCATACAGCCTCAGAGCATCCCCCTGGGCTGCGGTAACTAGGATGAAGGTCACCATTCCTGGTTGAATTCTGAAGTCCGTTGTCTGCAGGGGGTGACAGTCAGACATGTTAGCATGGTGTGTATCCCCATGCCCAACTGTGTCCAATGGGCTACATGATGGCCCCAGTCAGCACCGCTGACACAGTCCCTGCACGTCCACCTCCTCCTTTATCACCACACCCACCCCGGCGTTCCTCCTGGCACTCTGCCCTCTGCACCCCTGGCACCCATCCCTGCTGACAGTGGTATCAGGGGCTGTACTACCCATGCCAGCGGTATGCTCCACGTCACCCATCTGGCACCCTCCTGTATGTATCCTCATATATTTATCACATGTTCCATTTTTTCATGTGTGGAGCGATCTGCCTGGACCATACGCAAAAGAATACTTTTCACTGTACCTCGGTACACGTGATAATAAGTCTCAATCTAAATTTACTCCCAATCCCAGGTTCAGTACTTATCCTCAACAGTGACACAAGAAGGTCCATGGGTCCAGTGGGATAGAGCTGTCCATGAAGACCAGCTCAGCATGGAGATGGACGGCAGGAAGCTGTCTACCCCAGCAGAGTGGTGAACAGACTATCAGGAGCAGCACGGCACTATGACAGGTAGGCTTTGTTGATTCGCCTTGAACTCTCTTGTGAACTGGGAACTGCCTTGTGCATGCCACTATTTATTAATTGGGGCTTAGACCAAAGTAATTTAATGTTGGCGTGACAAAGCATTGACCTGACGAGATGCCGGCAGGCATCTGTTTTAATGAGCATTCATGAGATGCAAATGGCATTCACATCATAAGCCAGTGGGAAAATGTTCTGCCATTAACCCGCCATTAGGAGAATTGCAACGTGATTTTATGCTGGTGCATCGCCAACGTTTCAGCTCCTGCTAGATTCTCTACTCCTGCCCACCACCAAACCCGTTGAGTACGGGATGGAGAAATCTGCCCCAGATGTATTCTCACCAGACCTTTATTAAGGTTCAGCATTAGCGCTCTCCTTTTGTACTCAATACATCTATTAATGAAGCCCAAGACCCCATGGGCTGGATTCTACACTGTTGGGGTTCTCCGTTGCGCCGGCAGTGCACCCACGCCCGGGGTTTTCCCAACGGTGTGGGGCTTCCCACACTGGGAAAACTCACTGGCCGGCTGGCGGGATGGAGAATCCCTCCATCGGCGGGGGCCAGCTTCAGCAGACAACTGGGGAGGCGGGATGGAGAATCCTGCCCCGCGGGCGAGATTTTCCGTTTCCTGACGCCAATTTCATAATTGCCGATCGGGCGGAGAATCCCTTTTTATGATGGAATCGGGGCGGCACCTGTTTTATGCATGTTTTGCATTCTTCTCCCCCTCAAAAATGCCATTGGGACGGGCTCAGGACATCACCTGAAGGCACTCCCCTGATGCTCTGCCCCTGATGGGCCGAGTTCACAATGGTACAGGGAACGTGTGGTCCTAGCCATGCGGAAAGCCGGCGTGGCGGCTGAGGTCTGTGTCCAGCGTCACCACAGTCTCGTGGGGGCCGTGCTTCTGGCCGGGGGGGGGGGGGTGCTTCCGCGAGTGCTGGGAGGACTGGGGGGGGGGGGCTGTCGATGGGGTGTTCAAGGGGACAGTTCGGGTCCACGCATGGCCGGCACCATGTTGTAAGGCGTGACCGCTGCGTGTCGTCGCCACACGCATGCATGGCCACGGATCCGGCAATTCTCCAGCCATTTATTTAGTGGAGGCCGAACGTTTTATGTGGCGCGGCTGCTAGCCCCTCATCGGTCGCAGCATCGGTGAGGGGGCGCCGCAGATTTTTTCCATGTAAAACGACACGGAACCTCCGCACTAAGCCTCAGAATTGGAGAATCTGGCCCCATATGTTTCGCTACCTACTCTCTCAATACATGAGCTTTAGCAATCTATGCAGATGCATCCCAGGTTTTCTGTCTCTGTAGACTTTTTAGAAGTGTTGGTTTAGAAGGGCTGGTTTAGCTCACCAGGCTAAATTGCTGGCTTTTGAAGCAGGCCAGCAGCATGGTTCGATTCCCGTACCAGCCTCCCCGGACAGGCGCCAGAATGTGGCAACTAGGGGATTTTCACAGTAAATTAATTGAAGCCTACTCGTGACAATAAGCAATTTTCATTTCATTAAATATGTTTTGTCTCTCCTTATCCGTTCTTCAAAATGCATCACCACAAACTACTCTGTATTAAATTTCATCTGTCACCTGTCGACGTATTATTCTGTTAGCCACGGCAGTACAGTGGTTAGAACTGTTGTTCACAGTGCCAGGGACCCAAGTTTGATTCCTGGCTTGGGTCACTGTCTGTGTGGGAAGTCGACACTTTCTTCCCGTGTCTGCTCCAGGTTATCTGGTTTTTCTCCCACAAATCTACTACCTGTAAAGGGACAGGTAGTATTGAGGAAGCAAGGGGGCTGCAGAAGGATTTGGACAAGCTAGAAGAGTGGGCAATGAAGTGGCAAATGAAATACAATGTGGAAAAGTGTGAGGTTATTACCTTTGGAAGGAGGAATTTAGGCATAGACAATTTTCTAAATGGGGAAA
The DNA here is from genome assembly GCF_902713615.1 of Scyliorhinus canicula. Taxonomy (NCBI): domain Eukaryota; kingdom Metazoa; phylum Chordata; class Chondrichthyes; order Carcharhiniformes; family Scyliorhinidae; genus Scyliorhinus; species Scyliorhinus canicula. Next base: position 138,824,580 of record NC_052150.1, read on the forward strand.
TGCTTAGAAAATCAGAAGCACAATGGGACTTGGGTGACCTTGTTCACGATTCTCTTCAGGTTAACGTGCAGGTTCAGTCGGCAGTTAAGAAGGCAAATGCAATGTTAGCATTCATGTCAAGAGGGCTAGAATACAAGACCAGGGATTTACTTCTGAGGCTGCATAAGGCTGTGGTCAGACCCCATTTGGAGTATTGTCAGCAGTTTTGGGCCCCGTATCTAAGGAAGGATGTGCTAGCCTTGGAAAGGGTCCAGAGGAGGTTCATAATAATTATCCCTGGAATTAAGAACTTGTCGTATGAGGAATGGTTGAGGACTCTGGGTCTGTACTCGTTGGAGTTTAGAATGATGAGGGGGATCTTATTGAAACTTACAGGATACTGCGAGGCCTGGATAAAGTGGGCGTGGAGAGGATGTTTCCACTTGTAGGAGAAACTAGAACCAGAGGACACCATCTCAGGCTCAACAGATGATTCTTTAAAACAGAGATGAGGAGGAATTCCTTCGGGCAGAGGGTGGTGAATCTGTTGAACTCTTTACCGCAGAACGCTGTGGAGGCCAAATCTCTGAGTTTCTTTAATATAGAGATAGATAGGTTCTTGATTAATAAGGGGATCGAGGGTTATGGGAGAAGGCAGGAGAATGGGGATTAGAAAATATCAGCCTTGATTGAATGGCGGAGCAGATTCGATGGGCCGAGTGGCCTAATTCTGCTCCTATGTCTTATGGTCTTATGGTGTAAATCCCAAAAAGACGCGCGTGTTAGGTGAATTGGACATTCTGAATTCTCCCTCTGTGTACCCGAACAGGTGCCGGAATGTGGTGACTAGGGGATTTTCACAGTAACTTCATTGCAGTGAGAATGTAAGCCTACTTGTGACACTAATAAAGATTATTATTATTAGCCTATCTATACCCTATTATTGTCAGTTGGTATCATCCATATTGTCAGCCATACCTCCAAGTTCAGTATCATTGGCAAATTTGATATTTTACTCTATTCTAATGTCCAGGTCAAAAGAAAGGTTGAAAAAAGCAGCATGCTATTACTGACCCTTGGGAATATCATTGTGTACAATCCTCCAGTCTGAAAAACAACCATTTACATTGACTCACTGCAATGAGTCTGATGTGTTGGGCAGGCTGGGTCTTTGTGGACTGCGTTTGATGCAGTGTAGCGAGAGACAGACTTCCAACACTTGATGAGATGCAACACAATTTTATTTAACTTCTAACTATTTTACATGTTCAACTGTGGGTTGACACTATGCTGACTTGACTGGAGACCTGAGGCTAGCCTGACCAGACTTATTGACTACCACATGGTGTTTGCACTGGCTAATGCTCACGAGCTCTGACCGTCTCAGAGGCTGGATCCCGAGAGAGCGGGAAAACTGGTGCCCTCTGGCTTTGTAGTGGTCCTGTCTGATGATTGGCTGCTGTGTTATGTGTGCTTACTGGTCATCATGTGTGTCAATCACTGCCTACATGGATGTATATTATGACATATACCCCTTTTTTTATGTTTGTGTTCAGATAATAAATATTAAGGTGCATGTGTGTGAAGATGTGTATATGTACGTGACTATATACAGAATATGCTAAAATGGACTTATATACATAGGAAGGTGTCGCTAGTGCAGATATAGGGCAGATGAAATGGTAAAAAAAACAATATTTACAGATGTCAAAACGATGAGGTAACAAATTTGTGCAAACATTCAGTCTATAAGTTTAGCCTCTGTGGCGGGCGATGAATTCTGGTTGACCGCTTCAAGGGTGGATCAGGGGCCGCCTGCACTTGGATGGCTGGGACTGCCGCCAATGCGGTGGTCGCTGAGGTCGGCAGGATTGCTGGTAGATCGGTTGCCTCGTGGCAGGGCGCGTCCGGAGGAAGCAGTGTGTGAGGTGGGTCATCACGGTTGGGTGGCGGGCATGGAAGTCTGCACAGCGCCCGCCTGTTGCGTCATAGGAAAGAGCCATCAGCCATGCGAACAACGAACGATCTCGGGGCCACTTGCTTGACCACCACAGCTGTGGCGGACCAGCCGCCGTCATGTAGCTGAACACGAACCCGATCAGTTGGGACCAGCTCGGGGAGATCCGTGGCATGAGCGTCGTATGCTGATTTCTGTTGGGCCCGAGACGGCTGCATCTTCTGTATGACCCGGAAGTTGTTAAGGTCTGGAATGTGGATGGCTGGAACCGTTGTTCGCAGAGTGCGGTTCATGAGAAGCTGCACTGGAGACAACCCAGTGGACAGTGGGGTCGCTCTGTATGCCAACAGCGCCCATGTTGAAGTCGGAGCCTGAGTCTGCAGCCTTACATAGTAATCTTTTGACAATGTGGATCCCTTTTTCAGCCTTCCCGTTTGACTGCGAGGAGTGGGGGCAGGATGTGACGTGACGAAAGTTGTATAGACGGGCAAAATCAGACCACTCCTGGCTGTAAAACAGGTGCCGTTGTCACTCACCACCGTGAGTGGTATCCCATGTCTGGCAAATGTTTCTTTGCATGCCTTAATCACCGCCGCCGACATGAGGTCGGACAGTCTCACCACTTCAGGGTAATTGGAAAAGTAGTCGACCAGGAGGACATAGTCACGCCCCTTGGCGTGTAAAAGGTCGACACCAATTTTGGACCATGGGGAGGTCACTATCTCATGTTGCAGAGTTTCGTTAGATTGAGCTGGCTGAAATTTTTGACATGTAGGGCAGTTGAGTACCGTGTTGGCAACGTCCTGGTTGATGCCCGGCTAATAGACTGACTCCCGAGCTCTGCGTCGACATTTCTCGATCCCCAGGTGACCCTGGTGGATTTGGCCGAGCACCATAGCTCACATGCTCTGCGGGATCACGATTCTGTCAAGCTTCATGAGCATGACGTCTACCACCGTCAGATCGCCCTTGACGTTGTAAAACTGGGGACACTGTCACTTCTGCCAGCCATTCGTGAGGTGCTGCATCACCCGCTGGAGCAGAGGATCCCTGGCCGTTTCCTTACGAATTTGAATGACCCTCTCATCAGAGGCTGGAAAGTTGGAGGCACAGAATTGCACCTGGGCGTCGATTTGACATACGATGTCACTTTGCTCACACGGGGGGGGGCATTCTCCCCTACCCGGCGTGACGGAGGATGCCGGCGTAGGGGAGTAACGCCAACCACTCAGGGGTCGGGCCTCCCCAAAGGTGGGGAATTCTCCCCACCTTTGTGGGCCAGCCCCGCGCCGGAGCGGTTAGCATCAGAAGACTGGCGCAAAAAACCGGCGCCCCCGGCAGCAGGGCTGGCCGAAAGGCTTTCACTGGTCGGCGCATGCACCGGCAGTGACGTCAGCTGCAGCTGGCCGCTGACGTCACTGCCGGCGCATGAGTGATGTGGGGTTCTCTTCCGCTTCCACCATGGCAGAGGCCGTGGCGGCCGCGGAGGAAAATAGTGCACCCAGGGCACTGGCCCGGAGTCTGAGCGGGGGGCCCCGATCGCGGGCCAGGCCACCGTGGGAGCACCCCCCGGGGTTCGATCGCCCCCCCTGCCCCCCCAGGACCCCGGGAGAGGGAGAGGCCTCCCAGCGGCGGGACTTTGGCCCATTCAGGCCGGAGAATCACAGCAGGGGCCTCTCCTATCGGAGTGGCGAGACTCCCGCCACCGCCACTTCCCGGGTGGCGGAGAATCTCTGCCACGGCGGGGGCGGGATTTTCGGCGGCCCCAGGCGATTCTCCGACCCTGCTGGGGGTCGGAGAATTTCGACCACGGTGTGGTGATAGACCTGGAAAGGGCATCTGCAACAATGAATTCTTTGCCTGGGGTGCAGACCAGTTCAAAATCGTAGCGGCATAGCTTGAGAAGGATGCGTTGTAACCGTGGCGTCATGTCATTGAGGTCTTTTTGGATGATGTGGACCAATGGCCTGTGGTCCGTCACAACCGTGAATTTAGGGAGGCCATATACATAGTCGTGGAACTTGTCGATTCCCATTAGGAGGCCCAGGCATTCCTTCTCAATCTGAGCGTACTGTTGCTCAGTGGGCGTCATGGCTCTGGAGGCATATGCAACTGGGGTCCAGGAAGAGGAGTCATATCGTTGGAGGAGCACCACCCCAATACCGTCCTGGCTCGCGTCAGTGGATATTTTCGTCTCCTTGGAGGGGTCGAAAAATGCCAGCACCGGGGCTTTGGTGAGTTTTGCCCTCACCTCACGCCATTCTTTCTCATGAGCGGGCAGCCATTGGAATTCCGTCGACTTTCTGACGAGATGGCGGAGAGCTGTGGTGTGGGACGCCACGTTGGGAATGAACTTCCCAAGGAAGTTGACCATCCCTAGAAAGCGGAGGACTGCCTTCTTGTCCTCTGGGGTCTTCATGGCGTTGATTGCCGAAACCTTGTCAGCATCTGGCCGCACGCCTTGCTGCGAGATGTGGTCGCCAAGGAATTTGATTTCTGATTGACCGAATGAGCATTTGGCCCTGTTGAGTCGGGGGGCCATGCTCGTAGATCCTGTGGAATACCCATTTGAGGCGATCGATGTGTTCTTGAGGAGTTGTGGACCAGATTATGACATCATCTACGTACACTCGCACCCCCTCGATGCCCTCCATCATCTGTTCCATGATGCGGTGAAATACCTCTGAGGCAGAGATGATTCGAAAAGGCATCCGGTTGTAGCAGTAGCGACCGAACGGGGTATTGAATGTGCACAGCTTGCGACTGGATGCGTCCAGCTGTATATGCCAGAACCCCTTGGAGGCGGCCAGCTTCGTAAAGAATTTGGCATGAGCCATCTCGCTGGTTAACTCTTCTCGTTTTGGTATCGGGGTAAAGTTCCCTCATGATGTTGCAGTTTAAATCTTTGGGGTCGATACAGATTCGAAGCTCCCCTGATGGCTTGTTGTCGCAGACCATGGAACTAACCCAGTCCGTGGGTTCTGTGACCTTTGAAAATGACGCCCTGGTCCTGGAGGTCTTGCAACTGCTGTTTGAGGCGGTCCTTGAGGGGTGACGGCACCCAATGCGGTGCGTGAACCACAGGGGTAGCGTTTGGTTTCAGCAGGATTTTGTATCGGTATGGAAGTATGCCCATACCTTCGAAGATGCTATGGTACTGCGCTATGATGTCATCAATTTGAGCCTGGAAATTTTCATCAGGTGAGGCTGACGCCTGTGAGGATGCCATGGTGTGGACTCGTTGAACCAGGTTCAGGAGTTTACAGGCCCGAGCAGCGAGCAGGGATGCTCTGTCAGGTCCTACGATCTCAAATCGCAGCATCGCTTTAAGTGACCTATTGGAAACTCCGAGTTGGCATGAGCCACTGGCAGCAATGGCAACGGTGGAAGAATGCTTGGTCTGACGCGGATGGTGTCGAGATCGGATTTCGAAATGAGGTTCGCTGATGCTCCGGTGTCCAGCTTGAAACGGATGCGAGCCTTGTTAACTGTAAGGATAGCACACCACTCGTTGTAAGGATCCACGCTTAGGACTGGGAGGTGTTTCACCATCTTTGAGAAAGGCAGCGCATGCTTAGTAATGATGCCTACCTGGAATGGGGATTTGAGGCACTCAGCGTCAGGATCTGTTGGGCTGTCGGGGTCGGAGTCTGGCACGGCCTGCTGTATCGAACGGACGCTTCTGCGCCATGGCTGGGATCGCTGGATGCTGGGCAGTGGAGCAGATCTGCAAAGGGCTGCGTAGTGGCCAAGCTTGCCACACTGTAGACACCGTTGTGATTTTGCCGGACATTGCCGCTTTAAATGGATGGAGCCACAATTTGGACATGTCATGATGCCAACGTCAGCGTGTTCCGTGCGCCAACGCGCTTGTGCAGTGCGGGCGAATGACGTACGCACCTGTGCCACAGGCTGGTTGTCGGTCTCGCCGTCCCCTCGGTCGTGGCACGCATGCACTGGAGCCCGGGAAAATCGCGCAAAATGACCACTCTCATCAAGACTCAGGCCCTGCATTTGTGCGATGGCCTGCACCCGTTCTGCCTCGTGGGGGTTAGCTTTGCCATTTCTGCCGCCCTGATGTGGGAGTACCGGTTGTTCGCGTGCTCGTGGAGTACGCACGATTCGATGGTGAGGGTGAGCTGCTTGACTTTCAGGAGCTGCTGGCGAAGGGAATCGGAGTGGACCCCGAAAACGATCTGATCCCGGATCATGGAATCAGTTGTCGACTCATAGTTACATGACTGCGATTCACTTCCGGGCGGCGAGCGAGGAGGTCGCAGGGAGAGGGGCTCCCGCAAGCGCCAGGAAGGAACCCCCCCGACAGGCCGGACGGCGGAGGAGGAGCGGGCGGCAACGGCGGAGGAGGAGCGGGCGACAACGGAGGAGGAGCGGGCGGCAACGGAGGAGGAGCGGGCGGCAGCGGAGGAGGAGCGGGCGGCAGCGGAGGAGAAGCGGAGGAGGAGCGGGCGGCAGCGGAGGAGGAGCGGGCGGCGGCGGAAGGCGGCGGCGGAAGGCGGAAGGCGGAGGCGAGGAGCAACGGCGACAGGGAGGCCCAGCAGCGGCAGGTCCAACCCCTCTCCCCCCCCCCCCCCCCACGCGGGCCGGGAACGGTGCGGCAGCGGCGGGCCCTCTTTTCTCCCCCCCCCCCAAACCAGCAGCGGGGACCCACCCCCCAACCAGCAGCGGGACCCCCCCCCCCCCAACCAGCAGCGGGGACACCACCCCCCCCCCCCAACCCGCAGCGGGGACACCCCCCCCCCCCCCCCCAACCAGCAGCGGGGACACCACCCCCCCCCAACCAGCAGCGGGGACACCACCCCCCCCCCCCCCAACCAGCAGCGGGGACACCACCCCCCCCCAACCAGCAGCGGGGACACCACCCCCCCCCCCCCCAACCAGCAGCGGGCACACCAACCCCCCCCCCCCCAACCAGCAGCGGGGACACCACCCCCCCCCCCCCAACCAGCAGCGGGGACACCACCCCCCCCCCCCCAACCAGCAGCGGGGACACCACCCCCCCCCCCCAACCAGCAGCGGGGACACCACCCCCCCCCCCAACCAGCAGCGGGCCCCGGCCCACTCGCCCCTCCCCCCCCCCCCAACTGCAGTGACCACCACGTGGCAAGGACAAAGGGACTCTCTCTCTCTCTCTCCTGGGCGAGTGGGGAGAGAAAACAAAAGAAAAAAGAGACTTATATTTCTGTTCTTTTTTTAAAATAAAAACCCAAAGAAAACTGGTAAAGAGAAAAGGGGTGAAATAAAGGGGTAAAGGAAAGAAGGGGGGAAATAAATTTTTCATTAAAAAAAATATATACATATATTTTTATATATATATATATATATATATATATATATTAATAAATAAAATTAAAATAGGGTGCGGAAAAGGGGGAAAAGAAGAACAAGGAGAGCAGAAACGATGAAGGGGAAGGGGGAGAAAAAAATGCCAGAAGGGACCCAAGAGAAAGGGGGCACCGGAGGTAGACGGGGCAAAGGGCAAACCAGCTTGGGCGAACGAGTCAACACGCGAAGCAGCGGGAAGAATGTATCGCCGCATCCAAAAGTGCTGGACGGGCGGGCAACCTCTCCCCTGGGGTTAGAGGGGGACGTGAATTGGAAGGAAGCCATTGCCGAGGTGGTGAGGGAGCAGCTGCAGGCAATCAAGGCAGAGTTAAAAGCAGACACAGAGGCCGCAGCACAGGCAGCAGTGACCAGGGCCATGTCAGGGGTGCAGCAGGCTCTGACCAGAATGGAGGAGAAAGTGGATGCCCAAGGGAAGATACTGGAAGCCCAAGGGGCAACCATTAAAGAGCTGGAGAAGGCAGCGACTGACGTGAGCGACCGGGTCATGTCCCTGGAGAGGGAAATGGCGAAACTGAGTGCAACACAGGGGAGCCTGAAGGGCAGGGTAGACGACCAGGAGATCAGCTCGAGAAGGCAAAATATTAAGATAGTGGGCCTGCCAGAGGGGATAGAGGGTAGAAATCCCACAACATTCGTGGCTGCGATGCTGGGCTCCTTAGTGGGGCGGGAAACTTTTCCCACCCCACCGGAAATGGACAGAGCTCATCGGTCACTGCGCCCGAAGCCCAAGGAAGGGGAAAAACCGAGAGCAGTTATAGCCAGACTGCACCGGTACCGGGATAGGGAGACAATCCTGCGCTGGGCCAAGGAGAATAGAGCCTGCAATTGGGACGGGCACGCCATCCGAATCTACGAGGATTTTGGAGCGGACATAGCTAAGAGACGGGTGGAGTTCAACAGAGTGAAAGCAGCTCTCTATAAGAACAAAGTACGTTTTGGTATGCTGTACCCAGCAAAACTCTGGGTCACATACCAACACAAGGAATATTTCTTTACAGCCCCTGCCGAGGCGAATAGATTCGTCGAGGAGCACGGGCTGGAAAAACGCCATGGGAAGTAGGGACGAGGGGCCCAAGGCAAGGAGATACGTCATGCCGACGGGGGGGTGGGGAGGGGCGAGGCAAAGCCAGCCCCCTCCCCCCTGGCAGGAACACCCAGGAAAAACAACCCAATGCCCAAGGGCCCGCTCCAGGTGGGAGGCCAGGCCCCGGCACGAGGGAACGGGAGTACTGGAGAGGGGAGAGGGGAAGCGGGACAGCAACCTCCGAGAGGGGAGCCACCGTGCTAGCAGGAAAGCTAGCGAAGGGGGCGCGCAGCAGAGCAGGGCCGCAGCGCACCCCCAACAGGGGGGAAGGCGCCAGGCAGGGGAGGGGGGGGATCACCCATCAAAGGTGGGGGAGCAAATGGGGACAGGAATGGGGGAGAGAGGGGCAATGGAGGGGTACACAGGGGTATCCCCGAAAGGGATAGAGCGGGGGGGGGGGGGGGGCACTCGGGGGGCGAGAGACCAGGGAGGGGAAATGCAGGGACGAAGGGACAAAAGAGGCCAGAAAGGGAATAGGGCCACAAAGTGCCACAGACAAGGGCTCGAAAAGGGAACTGCTGCAAGCACCCACCCAGTACGGTCTGTGGGTGAAGGGGCCCCCCGGAGTGCAGGGGACTACCCGCGTGGCGGACACACAGTGGACGGCCATGGCGGGTGTCCCCGGGACAAGGGGGAACCCCGGAGCGCAGGGACCCGACCGCATGGGGAGAGCAGTGATAGTGGACATCCTGGACGGCCCCCTAACAAAGGGAAACCCCAGAGGGCAGGGGCGCGTCCACCGGACAAATATGGTTAACCCCACAGGAGCAAGGGGGCAGAAGCCCCCCACCAGAATAGTCACCTGGAACGTAAGGGGACTTAACGGCCCAGTGAAGAGATCTAGAGTCCTCACCCACCTTAGAAACATGAGGGCCGACATAGTCTTCCTCCAAGAGACGCACTTGAGGAAGCAGGACCAACTGCGGGTAAGAAAGGGCTGGGTGGGACAAACCTATCATTCCTGTTATGGGGCAAGGGCCAGGGGGGTGGCGATCCTGATTGGCAAGAGGACAATGTTTAGGGCGACAAAGACGGTTACGGACCCAGGGGGACGGTATGTCATGGTCAGCGGGGCCCTGGATGGGGCGCCGGTAGTTCTAGTTAACGTGTATGCGCCCAACTGGGACGACACGAGCTTCATCCAAAAGACCATGGCAGAAATCCCGGACATAGCGACGCACCGACTAATCATGGGGGGGGACTTCAACTGTGTACAGGACCCAACGACGGACAGATCAAACCCCAGAACGGGGAAAACCTCAAACATGGCAAGGGAACTCAGTCACTATATGGAGCAGATGGGAGCAGTAGACCCCTGGAGATTCGCCCACCCGGGGGAGAAAGAATTCTCTTTCTTCTCCCCAGTACACAACGTGTACACCAGAATTGACTTCTTTGTGGTGGGGAAAACGGTGCTTCCAGAGATAGACAAGGTGGAATACTCCGCAATTGTGATATCAGACCACGCTCCACACTACATGGATGTGCGGCTAGAGACGGGAAGGGCCCAGCGCCCCAAATGGAGGTTGGACGGTGCCTTACTAGCTGACAAGGCCTTCAGCGAAAGGATAGCACAGGCCATAGCGGAGTACACTGAGATCAACCAAAACGGGGAGGTCTCACCCTCCACGTTCTGGGAAGCGCTTAAGGCCGTACTAAGAGGGGAAATCATAGCCTACAAAGCGCAAAGAGATAGGGAGGAAAGGGTGGCTAGGCAGAAGCTGGTCGACTCCATACTGGAGGTAGACCATAAATACTCCGAGGCCCCGACCGTAGAACTCCTGGCGGAGAGGAAAGAATTACAAAGGAACTTTGACCTGCTCTCCACCAGGAAAGCAGTACACCAACTCCGCCAGGCACGCGGGGCCCTATACGAACACGGAGACAAAGCCAGCCGCCTGTTGGCCCACCAGCTGAGAAAGCAGGCAGCCAGCAGAGAAATTGCGCAAATCAGAGATACCAGAGGCACGTTGGAAACAGAACCAGAGAGGATTAACAAAACCTTCAAGGCCTTCTACCAAGAGCTGTACACCTCAGAGCCCCCAACGGGGAAGGCTGGGATGAACCGGTTTCTTGACGGACTGGACATACCAGTTGTGGGAGAGGGCAGAAAACGGGATCTGGAAGCACCACTAGCACTGGGAGAGATCATGGACAGCATTAGCTCCATGCAGGCGGGGAAGGCGCCGGGACCGGATGGATTCCCGGCGGACTTCTACAAAAAATTTGCGACAGCGCTGGCCCCGCACCTGCGGGAGATGTTCACAGACTCGCTAGCTAGGGGCACGTTGCCACCCACGTTAGCACAGGCCTCAATCTCGCTGATACCTAAGAAAGACAAAGACCCAACGGAATGTGGGTCATACAGACCCATATCTCTGCTGAATGCAGACGCCAAAATACTGGCCAAAATCCTAGCCAAGAGGCTAGAAGACTGTGTACCTGAGGTGGTCACAGAGGACCAGACGGGCTTTGTCAAAGGTAGACAGCTTACCGCGAACATCAGGCGCCTGCTGAACGTGATAATGACCCCCTCCGGGGAGAGAACACAAGAGGTGATCGTCTCCCTGGACGCAGAAAAGGCCTTCGACAGAGTCGAGTGGAAATACCTCATAGAGGTACTGGAGCGGTTCGGGCTTGGAACAGGGTTCACCGCTTGGGTAAAGCTCCTGTACAACGCTCCCATGGCGAGTGTACAGACCAACAATACCAACTCCCAATACTTCCAGCTGCACAGGGGCACCAGACAAGGATGCCCACTGTCCCCGCTGCTGTTCGCACTAGCAATTGAACCGCTAGCAATCGCGCTCAGGGCAGCAAAAAATTGGAGGGGGATCCGAAGGGGAGGTAGAGAGCACAGAGTCTCACTCTATGCGGATGATCTGCTCCTCTATATCTCGGACCCACAAAGCAGCATGGACGGAATCATCGCGCTCCTGAAAGAGTTTGGAGCCTTCTCGGGCTACAAACTCAACATGAGCAAAAGTGAGATCTTCCCAGTACACCCGCAAGGGGGGGGGGGGGGGGGGGGGGCAGCACTAAAGGGGCTGCTGTTCAATCAAGCCCGACATAAATTCCGCTACCTGGGGATCCAAATAGCCCATGACTGGAAAGGGATCCACAAATGGAACCTCACCAGCCTGACGGAGGAAGTTAAAAAGGACCTGCAAAGATGGAACACACTCCCGCTCTCCCTCGCGGGGAGAGTTCAGACGATCAAAATGAACGTACTGCCCAGGTTTCTCTTCCTGTTTAGATCCATTCCGATCTACATCCCCAAGGCCTTTTTCAAAGCGCTGGACAAACTCATCATGGCGTTCGTATGGGGGGGTAAAAATGCTAGGATCCCAAAGAAGGTCTTACAAAAAACAAAAACCAGGGGAGGGCTAGCCCTCCCGAATCTACAATTCTACCACTGGGCAGCAACAGCCGAGCGAGTAAGGGGATGGATCCAGGAGCCAGAGGCTGAGTGGGTGCGTGCGGAGGAGGCCTCCTGCATGGGAACCTCCCTCCGGGCCCTCGCCACGGCAGCACTCCCATCCCCACCCAAAAAACACTCCAGCAGCCCAGTGGTGACAGCCACCCTCCAATCCTGGAACCAACTGCGGCAGCAACTTGGCCTGACCAAAATGTCGAACAGGGCTCCCATCTGCAACAACCATAGGTTCACACCAGCACTGACTGACGCCACCTTCAAAAGGTGGAGGCAGGACGGGGGGACACTGACAGTCAGGGACCTATACACGGACGACAGGATCGCAACACTGGACGAACTGACAGAGAAATTTCAGCTAGCTGGGGGGAACGAGCTACGGTACCTGCAGCTCAAAAACTTCCTACGAAAGGAGACAAGGACGTACCCACAACCGCCACGACAGACACTACTGGAAGACCTACTGGACGCAAGTATCCTAGAGAAAGGGAACTGTAGTGACATGTATGACCGACTGGTAGATAGGGACGACACCGTACTGGACGCAACAAGAAGGAAATGGGAGGACGACCTGGGGATGGAGATAGGGTGGGGACTCTGGAGCGAAGCACTGCATAGGGTCAACTCCACCTCCACGTGCGCAAGGCTCAGCCTGACGCAACTAAAAGTGGTACATAGAGCCCACTTAACAAGAACCCGTATGAGTAGGTTCTTCCCGGAGGTGGAAGACAGATGTGAACGGTGCCAAAGAGGCCCGGCCAACCACGCCCACATGTTCTGGTCTTGCCCCAGACTCGTGGAGTACTGGACAGCCTTCTTCGAGGTTATGTCCAAAGTGGTGGGAGTGAGGGTGGAGCCATGCCCGATAGTGGCGGTCTTCGGGGTTTCAGAACAGCCAGATCTATTCCTGGGGAGGAGGGCGGACGCCCTTGCCTTTGCCTCCCTGATCGCCCGCCGTAGAATCCTGTTTGGCTGGCGGTCAGCAGCACCGCCCAGAGCTGCAGACTGGCTGTCCGACCTCTCGGAATCTCTCCAAATGGAGAAAATCAAATTTGCCATCCGAGGGTCGGACGACGGCTTCCACAGAACGTGGGAGCCATTCATGCAACTGTTCCGGGACCTATTTGTGGCCAATGTACAAGAGGAAGAATAGTCGGGGGAAGGTAGCGGGAGGGGGGGGGGGGGGGCTACAGGTTTGGTACGGGGGTTCGATGGCTAGCTAAGGCCCAAACCAAACTAAATAAACATGTTGAGGGGGGGGGGGGGGGGGGGGGGGCGCAGTTACTACTACGAAGATGCTTACCTGTAAATATGTATGTTAATTTTTGCATGTTTGTTTGTTTTTTTTTGTTTGTTTTTTTCTCTCCTAACAATTTGTAATTTGTTCAATATAAAATATGAAAACTGAATAAAAACATTTATAAAAAAAAATAGTTACATGACTGCGCGAGGATGCGGAGTTGGGTCAAAAGGGATTGAAAAGGTTCATCCTTACCCTGAAGCCTCTGCTGGAAAATGTACTGTTCAAAGCTCTCATTCACCTCAATGTCGCAGTGGCTGTCGAACTTCAGCAGGACTGTTTTAAATTTCACCTTGTCTTCGCCTTCAGCGAATGTAAGGGAGTTGTAGATGTGGATGGCGTGGTCCCCGGCTATGGAGAGGAAAAGTGCGATTTTCCTGGCATCCGATGCAGCCTTGAGGTCGGTGGCTTCGAGATAGAGTTGGAACTTCTGCTTGAAGATCTTCCAATTTGCACCGAGGTTGCCGGTGATGCGGAGCTGCGGAGGTGGGCGGACGTTTTCCATGTCACCGGATGGCTGTTTGCTGGTCAACGCTGATTCACTCAAGGTAGGTCCATCAGTTTTCAGCTTCCAAAACTGGCACCATGATGTGTTGGGCAGGCTGGATCGATGTGGACTGCTTTTGATGCAGTGTAGCGAGAGACAGACTTCCAACACTTGATGAGATGCAACACGATTTTATTTAACTTCTAACTATTTTACATGTTCAACTGTGGGTTGACACTATGTTGACTTGACTGGAGACCTGAGGCTAGCCTGACCAGACTTACTGACTACCACATGGTGTTAGCACTGGCTATGCTCACGAACTCTGACTGTCTCAGAGGCTGGATCCCGAGAGAGCGGGAAAACTGGTGCCCTCTGGCTTTATAGTGGTTGTGTCCTGTCTGGTGATTGGCTGCTGTGTTCTGTGTGCTTACTGGTCATCCTGTGTTTCAATCACTGCCTGTCTGCACTCCATTATATACATGGATGTATATTATGACAAAGTCCAAGGAGGAATAAGTCCATAGAGGCAGAAGTCCCTTCACCAGAATTCCTTTCATTAACAAACCAACAGCTGAACAACCATGACCCTTCAGTCTGTTGTCTACACTGGCAGTGCAGAGGATTGGCACTCCCTGTATATACAGAGAAGAGGTTCCCTGATTGGCCCACTAATCAGGGAACCCATATTCCAATTGGCCAATCTCAAAGGCCCGGTTGAAGTCATTACACTCACTGTTTCTCTTGTGTTTTTCTTCCTTTCTTTGATTTGCCGGCTTTTGTCCGTTTTGTTTGCACTCGGAGGCCCAGTGCACTCAAGGTTCGATGGGCCCTTTGTTTTTCAACCTTGTTCACTCATCCTTTTAAAGGGTGAGAACCTCTCTTCTTTTGCTTGAAGCCCATCAGTGCCGCGGATTTTGTCCCACAACCCCCGCATGCTGATCTGGTCCTGCACATTGGGAGCTTGTCAGGTTCAGCTTCATGTTTTTCCCTGTCATTCGAAACACATCACTGCAGTTCACTTTGATCGTTTATTTTATTTTAAGGTTAAAGCTGCAGAACTGTCTTCTAGTCCTAGCCGTTTTTCTGTCAGCATATGAACTTTTTTTTTAAGCAGCATTTTCTTCTGAACAGCAGCAATTCTTTAAACAAAATTAAATTCCTTTCTTTTAAAACTTAAAGCCGCAGCTCCTTGCTCCGCAGGGCTATTTTCGCTTTTGTTTTGTTTTGTCTGTCTTCCAGCTTCTTTAATGCACTACGCCTCCCTGGCCACACTTAGTCTACAATGTAAGTACTGGTACAGTTCTGTATTTCGCTCATTCTTCTTGTGAATTCTGACCCAGAGGTTTGGCGTGTTTTTTCCATCGCTCACCCACCTTGTAACTGTCCATCTTTTCTGATTGTACATTTTTCAGAGTCGGTCTGAATCCCTCAAATGGGTCTATTCCCCTAAAGAGAAGCATTCTAGTGAATATTTATTTTTCAGACTTTGATTAAAACAGGATACTCACAGGTGTTGGGCCACAGGCAGGATCGTGATAATTTATCCTCATAACCAGATGTAAAGATGTACTTTCACAGACTTTGTTAGTGAACAAAAGTTACTTATTAAGAAGAATTGTACAGCCAAATGGCTGCTGTTAGCTGCAGAACGCCCCTTTGCCGAAGAGGGCTGTACCCACTTGGGTGATTTCTTACTTTGATCCCCATTGGTCACCCAAGTCAAGTGACCCTTACTCTGCTTTGTTGACGCTGAAGGGAAAATCATCAAGGATGCACTTTAATGGCTTTGAGGCGTCCAACGTGGTATCAGACTTGGCTGTTGAATCCTCTTGTGAGATTTGCGATGCCTGACATGCGTCCCGAGATTTTACAAAGTGCCAGGGTGCCAGGCCGAGGGTGCTCGGCTGCCAGTTATCATTGCCAGGGATCGGGCCGGGGGAGCCATGCTAGATGGAGGGTGTTCCCGGGAACCTCCCTGAGCTTGGGGGTGGGGGTGGTGAAAGGGGGGGGTCCAGTCAAAATGCACCCTGATCGACAAGGATCCTTTCCTGCTGGACTCACTGGCAGGAAATTACTCTAAGAGTGACCTCAGTTGAGAGAATCTCCCCAAGGCTCCCAAAAAAATCAAAGTGCCGTTAAATAGCGGGGTATTTTTCAGCACACCCAAAACTGGACACAGATTTTTTTTCTGGCTAAATCGCGCCACACAACTTCCTTTGTAAACTTCAATATTGAATACGTATTAACTTTTTCAGCCGTGTTCTGCCCTCTTAAACATTAATCACCCTCTTTGTGCCTAATAGGGCTGATTCCACCTCTTACTGTCTGCTTAGTATAAATACTTGCTGGTAGAAGATTTTAGGGTTCTCTTTTGTGTCAGCAGTCTTTCTGTTCTCATATACTTTCTTTGTTTGTCTTATTTTCCTCTTCCCTTCCCAAATTGTATTTGACCTGGTTCTCGCTTGAAGAATTCATGGGGAATACAGAATTTACCCTCTTTTTTCCTTCATCACATTCTCAATCTCCCTCATTATCCAAGGAGCAATGGCTTTCGCCATGTCGTAACTACTGAAGTTTATGCCCTAGAGCAGTGTGAAGCACCCTCTCCCCTGAAGCTGTGGCTCAGAAAATGTTCCCAATGCATGACAGGTTCATGACTTTTATCCTCCAATTTCTGCCCACTTCCCACTAGGCGTACTCAGCCTGTCTGTACCGCCATGGCATGGGAATGGACTTTTTAATCCATGTAAATTGTTATTAATCAAGAAGCAATTGCTGCTGTGAATCGTGTTGAGTGTTTATTTGAAGTTAAACTCTGAAGCAATGAAGAGTTGTGAGCACATCTGTAATTAATTCCTATCTTGTTATTTTGGATAACATATACACAAGCTATTTTCTTTCTATTGGCAGAAAGTGGCGACAATCATACCAAGGCAAAGTAATGAAGAGCTGAAAGTCACTTTCCCACACTATGGAGATCTCCAAACGGCTCAGCAAGATAATCCAGTGAATTGCTAAACCCATTGGAAGTTCCAGGGTTCAATCATTGGTCTTTGCTGAGTTAACCAGGACAAATATTAGGACATTGAGATATAACACTTTGCTTCAGTGCACCCGAGGTAAGGAGTGGAATTTCAGCCACGCTTTCTGCTCCTGAGAGCTATTATACAACTACTGTTGGAAGTGTTGGATGAATGTCAGATTCTGGTTGGCTCTGATGCGCACTTTAACTGAACAGTTTACAGCCAGCCACCTAAAAAGAGTAAAGTTTCAGAAGGCAGCAGAGGTTCATGAAGCTGCCCTCACGGTAGGAGGGCAGGAGAGACAATTAATGGCCTAATTCTGTCATGAATATGCACAGGTGATAGAAATATTACATCAGTTTCTGATCTTGAATCATCCAGCTCAGGGTATTTTCAGGAATTGAGGAGCAGTTGATACTTAAGTATGCAATAACAACTCACACTCTATTGTCTTTTATGAAATATTTTGGAGAAGATTCAAAAAACGTCCCAGAAACTTTTGGAATAAAGTTTCACTGAGTTGTCTCCACAGCAGATCTAATATGGCTCATTTAAATATCCAGCGGCCAGATTCACCCAGAGCCCGGGACTCAACAGCAGAATCTGGGAGACCTCGCCAGGTCGTCGTTTAGTACTGGCCCACACAAAAGTGGACCAGGTAGAAAGGCACCTCGGGAGCTTTTGTAAGCTATTGAAAACCCTCAGCAGGTCAGGAACAGGGCAGAATGGGACCCAGGCACTCCCCTGACAACCAGGCACTTTGGCACCGCCAGCCTGGCATTCTGGCAGTGCCACTCAGATACCCTGTCAGTTGCCACCTGGCACTGCCAGGGTACCCAGGTGGCACTACCAGGGGTCAGGGACACTGTGAGTGTGCCAGTCTGGCAGTGCCACAGTGTAAGGGTGCCATGTTGTGTAAGGGTGCCATGTTGGCACTGCTAGGGAACATGCCCGGGCTCCTTACGCACAAGAGTGGGTGTGAGCGCGGGTTCCTGGGGACATGGGACGGTTGGGGTTGAGGGGGTTGGCGTCCAGAAAGCAGTGCCCTAAAAGGTGGAGACAAGATCAGGGCTGCCGGAAAACATTGCTCCTTGATCTGAGGACAGCCGTTCCTGCTGGCAAGATCAGCTAGCCAGCAAGAACTCTTTCCAAGTGTGACCCTAGCGGAGAGACACTCTCTGACGCCAAAAATAAATGGCAAAGTGCCGTTTTTTAGCGGGTTGATTCTCGGCACTGCAGCGCAAAGGACCACCCTGCCAAACGCGCCCAAAAGCAAACTTAGTTGAAAGTCCATTAAACTGTGCCCCAGGTCTTTGTTTTACCACTCTGATGCACGATGGATCAATTGCACAAAGACGAGAGTTGGATACAACTGAGGCTTTATTGCTCGAAGATGGGTGGCCTCCCACATGAGCTGGTGAAATGGCTGCAGCATGGAGAACACGGACATTTATACTCCGCCTACTGGGCGGAGCCAGAGGGCAGGGACTACCGATGTACCTGTAGTACAGGTCCTACCATACATCACCTAATATAGGTGCAACAGTGGTTTACCACATTCAACCCCTGTTAAAATTGAGTCCAGCGGGGGTGGTGGAGAACTATATACATCAATTAAATTTAATATTTACAATATTTGAGAGAAAAAAAATGCCTCTTGAAGTCTAGTTGACCAGTTAGAGGTTTAACCGGTCCGGGGCCTTGATGTGCCGCTGGGAGCGACGCATGGTGGCGGCGATGCCAATGCCGGTCTGGTCTTCAGTGACTCTGGGAATGTGCCCAAATCCTCTTCATCCTTGGGCGGGGGCATGGGAAGGACGGATGGTCCTGAGGGGGGGGGGCAGTACTGGTGGGAGCGCTGGGGGACGGGAGGGTGGTGCCGGGCCGGGGGGGTGTGTGTGTGTGTGACCTACTAGTGCCAGGTCCCTGAGGGAGACAGTATCATGGCAGCCGTCAGGCTACGCCACGTAGGCATACTGGGGGTTTGCATGGTGCAGCTGCACCTTCTCCAACGGTTCCGTCTTATGGAGTCGGACATGCCTACGGAGAAGGACGGGTCCTGGAGCTGCAAGCCAAGTCAGGAGTGACACCCCGGATGTGGACTTCCTGGGGAAGGCAAAAAAACATCCATGGAGTGTGTTGTTAGTGGCGGTGCACAGTAGTGACCGAATGGAGTGTAGAGCATCAGGGAGGACCTCCTGCCAGCGGGAGGCCGGGAGGTTCCTGGACCGTAGGGCCAGCTGGACGGCCCTCCATACCATCCCGTTCTCCCTCTCTACCTGTCCATTACCCCGGGGGTTATAGCTTGTCGTCCTGCTGGAGGCGATACCCCTGCTGAGCAGGAACTGACATAGCTCATCACTCATGAATGAGGATCCCCTGTCAGGCGGGGAAACCAAACAGAGTGAAGATTGTGTTGAGGGCTTTGATGACGGTGGCAGACGTCATGTCGAGGCATGGGATGGTGAAGTGGAATCTGGAGTACTCATCGACCACACTGAGAAAATACGTGTTTCGGTTGGTGGAGGGGAGAGGCCCTTTGAAATCCACGCTGAGGCGTTCAAAAGGGCGGGGGGCCTTCACCAGGTGCGCATGGTACGGCTGGTAGAAGTGCGGTTTGCATTCCACACAGACTTAGCAGTCCCTGGTGATTGTCCGTACTTCCTCGATGGAGTAGGGCAGATTGCGGGCCTTTATGGAATGGTACAACCGTGTGACTCCCGGGTGACAAAGGCTGTCGTGCAGGGCCCGGAGTCATTCTACTTGTGGGCTGGCACATGTACCTTGGGATAGGGCGTCTGGGTGCTCGTTGAGCTTGCCGGGGCAAAACAAAATCTCATAATTGTAGGTGGAGAGCTCGATCCGCCACCTCAAGATCTTATCATCTTGATCTTGCCCCCCTGTGTGTTATTGAACATGAAGGCTACCGACTGTTGGTCAGGACGAGAGTGAATCCCCTGCCGGCCAGGTAATGCCTCCAATGCCGCACAGCTTCAACGATAGCTTGGGCCTCCTTTTCGACGGATGAGTGCCAAATTTCTGAGGCATGAAGGGTGCGTGAAAAGAATGTCACGGGTCTGCCTGCCTGATTGAGGGTGGCGGCTAGGGCGACGTCTGATGCGTCGCTTTCCACTTGAAAGGGCAGCGTCTCGTCTACTGCATACATCCCGGCCTTGGCGATATCGGTTCTAATACGGGTGAAAGCCTGTTGTGCCTCGGCCGTCAGGGCAAAATGGGTGGACTGTATGGGTGGGCGGGCCTTGTCCGCATAGTTTGGGACCCACTGGGCGTAGTATGTAAAGAACCCCAGACAGCGTTTGAGAGCCTTGGGACAGTGGGGGAGGATAAGCTCCATGAGGGGGTGTATGCGGTCGGGATCGGGCCCCAGAATTCAGTTCTGGACCACGTAGCCGAGGACGGCGAAGCGGTTCGTACTAAACACGCACCTCCTTGTTGTAGGTGAGGTTTAGGAGAGTGGCGGTGTGGAGAAATTTGGCAAGGTTGGCATTGTGGGCCTGCTGATCATGGCCACAGATGGTGACGTTGTCTAGGTACGGGAAGGTGGCCCGCAAACCGTACCGGTCAACCATTCAGTCCATCTCCCTTTGGAAGACAGTTGGTGATGCCGAAGGGAATCCTGAGGAAGTGATAGAGGCGACCGTCTGCCTCGAAGGCCGTGTATGGACAGTCTGCTTTATGGATGGGGAGCTGGTGGTAGGCGGATTTGAGGTCTACCGTTGAGAAGACCCAGTACTGTGCAATCTGATTCACCATATCAGATAAGCATGGGAGGGGTAACGCGTCGAGCTGTGTGTATCGATTGATGGTCTGGCTGTAGTCCACGACCATTCTTTGTTTCTCCCCAGTTTTAACTACTACCACTTGGGCTCTCCAGGGGCTGTTGCTGGCCTCGATAATACCTTCCCGAAGCAGCGGCTGGACTTCGGACCCGATGAAGGTCCTGTCCTGGGTGCTATACCCAGGTCTGCTCCTGCAGACAGTAAGGGGTGGTAGGGACCCGCCAAATTTCAGGATTAGGCTCTGGAGGTTACACTGGAAGTCCAGGACAAGTAGTAGGGCAGCGCAGAGATTAGGGAGGTTGTAGAGGCGGAAGCCACTGAATTCTACGCCCTGGACCGTGAGCGTGACCGTACAGTACACCCGGATCGCCACGGAATGGGATCCGGAGGCCAGGGAGATTCTTTGGTTGTCGGGGTGTATCGCGAGGGAGCAGCGCCTTACTGTATCCGGGTGGATGAAGCTTCTGGTGCTCCCAGAGGCCAGCAGGCAAGCGGTCACGTGTCCGTCGATCTTAACGCTGGTTGATGCGGTGACCAGGTTGTGCGGACGAGACTGGTCGATGATCACTGAGGCGAGTCGTGGTTGGTCGTCGCTGGTGTTGGATGATAGGGTGCCTGAGGGGCACGAGTCCTGGAACGCTGGTGGTGCCCATGTGCCGTGGGGGAGATATGATGGCGGCGCCTGTAGGTCTTGGGGAGGACTAAATTGCGGCGCCCATGGGCCGCACGTGTCACGCGGAGGTGAAGATGGCGGCGCCCACTGGCCCCGCTTGGTCTGAGGGGGAGAAGATGGCGGCGCCCACTGGCCGCGCGTGGTCTGAGGGGGAGACGATTGCGGCGCCCACTGGCCGCGTGTTGTCTGCGGGGGAGATTGCGGAGGACAAGATGGCGGCGCCGACTGGCCGTGCTTGGCCTGAGGGGGAGAAGATGGCGGCGCCCACTGGCCGCACTTGGTCCGGGGAGGTGAAGATGGTGGCGCCCATTGTCCGTAAACGAGGGGGGTGGGGGCGGTAGCAGCGACTGCAAGGGCCTGGCACACCGCAGCAAAGTGCCCCTTCTTACCGCAAGCCTTACAAAGGGCAGCAAGGGCCGGGCAGCGTTGGCGGGGGTGTTTCTGCTGGCCGCAAAAGTAACATCGGGGACCCCCGTGGTTCGTTGGCTGGTGCATGGCGCAAGCGTATTGGCTGGGTGAGGCCCATGCTGGGGCGGCCGTTTGTGGGGTCCACGAAGCATAGGAGGGGTGGACCGCGCAGCTGGGGTTGTAGGCCTGAACATTGCGCGAGGCGACCGTCATAGAGAGCGCTAGCGTCTTTGTCTCTGTGAGATCGAGCATGGCCTCTTCTAAAAGTCTCTGGCCTATGAGGTCCGACCCAATCACCGTAACATAAGAACATAAGAACATAAGAACATAAGAACTAGGAGCAGGAGTAGGCCATCTGGCCCCTCGAGCCTGCTCCGCCATTCAATTAGATCATGGCTGATCTTTTGTGGACTCAGCTCCACTTTCCGGCCCAAACACCATAACCCTTAATCCCTTTATTCTTCAAAAAACTATCTATCTTTACCTTAAAAACATGTAATGAAGGAGCCTCAACTGCTTCACTGGGCAAGGAATTCCATAGATTCACAACCCTTTGGGTGAAGAAGTTCCTCCTAAACTCAGTCCTAAATCTACTTCCCCTTATTTTGAGGCTATGCCCCCTAGTTCTGCTGTCACCCACCAGTGGAAACAACCTGCCCGCATCTATCCTATCTATTCCCTTCATAATTTTATATGTTTCTATAAGATCCCCCTCATCCTTCTAAATTCCAACGAGTACAGTCCCAGTCTACTCAACCTCTCCTCATAATCCAATCCCTTCAGCTCTGGGATTAACCTAGTGAATCTCCTCTGCACACCCTCCAGCGCCAGTACGTCCTTTCTCAAGTAAGGAGACCAAAACTGAACACAATACTCCAGGTGTGGCCGCACTAACACCTTATACAATTGCAACATAACCTCCCTAGTCTTAAACTCCATCCCTCTAGCAATGAAGGACAAAATTCCATTTGCCTTCTTAATCACCTGTTGCACTTGTAAACCAACCTTCTGTGACTCATGCACTAGCACACCCAAGTCTCTCTGAACAGCGGCATGCTTTAATATTTTATCGTTTAAATAATAATCCCGTTTGCTGTTATTCCTACCAAAATGGATAACCTCACATTTGTCAACATTGTATTCCATCTGCCAGACCCGAGCCCATTCACTTAACCTATCCAAATCCCTCTGCAGACTTCCAGTATCCTCTGCACTTTTCGCTTTACCACTCATCTTAGTGTCATCTGCAAACTTGGACACATTGCCCTTGGTCCCCAGCTCCAAATCATCAATGTAAATTGTGAACAATTGTGGGCCCAACACGGATCCCTGAGGGACACCACTAGCTACTGATTGCTAACCAGAGAAACACCCATTTATCCCAACTCTTTGCTTTCTATTAATTAACCAATCCTCTATCCATGCTACTATTTTACCCTTAATGCCATGCATCTTTATCTTATGCAGCAACCTTTTGTGTGGCACCTTGTCAAAGGCTTTCTGGAAATCCAGATATACCACATCCATCAGCTCCCCGTTATCTACTGCACTGGTAATGTCCTCAAAAAATTCCACTAAATTAGTTAGGCATGACCTGCCTTTAACGAACCCATGCTGCGTCTGCCCAATGGGACAATTTCTATCCAGATGCCTCGCAATTTCTTCCTTGATGATAGATTCCAGCATCTTCCCTATTACCGAAGTTAAACTCACTGGCCTATAATTTCCTGCTTTCTGCCTACCTCCTTTTTTAAACAGTGGCGTCACGTTTGCTAATTTCCAATCCACCGGGACCATCCCAGAGTCTAGTGAATTTCGGTAAATTATCACTAGTGCATCTGCAATTTCCCTAGCCATCTCTTTTAGCACTCTGGGATGCATTCCATCAGGGCCAGGAGACTTGTCTACCTTTAGCCCCATTAGCTTGCCCATCACTCCCTCCTCAGTGATAACAATCCTCTCAAGGTCCTCACCTGTCATAGCCTCATTTCTATCAGTCGCTGGCATGTTATTTGTGTCTTCCACTGTGAAGACCGACCCAAAAAACCTGTTCAGTTCCTCAACCATTTCCTCATTTCCCATTATTAAAACTCCCTTCTCATCCTCTAAAGGACCAATATTTACCTTAGCCACTCTTTTTTGTCTTATATATTTGTAAAAACTTTTACTGTCTGTTTTTATATTCTGAGCAAGTTTACACTCATACTCTATCTTACTCTTCTTTATAGCTTTTTTAGTAGCTTTCTGTTGCCCCCTAAAGATTTCCCAGTCCTCTTTGCCACTTTATATGCTTTTTCCTTCAATTTGATACTCTCCCTTATTTCCTTAGATATCCACGGTCGATTTTCCCTCTTTCTTCCGTCCTACCTTTTTGTTGGTATAAACCTTTGCTGAGCACTGTGAAAAATCGCTTGGAAGGTTCTCCACTGTTCCTCAACTGTTCCACCATAAAGTCTTAGCTCCCAGTCTACCTTAGCTAGTTCTTCTCTCATCCCCTTGTAATCTCCTTTGTTTAAACACACAACACTAGTATTTGATTTTACTTTCTCACCCTCCATCTGTATTTTAAATTCCACCATATTGTAATCGCTCCTTCCGAGAGGATCCCTAACTATGAGATCATGAATCAATCCTGTCTCATTACACAGGACAAGATCTAGGACCGCTTGTTCCCTCGTAGGTTCCATTACATACTGTTCTAGGAAACTATCGCGGATACATTCTATAAACTCCTCCTCACGGTTGCCTTGACCGACCTGGTTAAACCAATCGACATGTAGATTAAAATCCCCCATGATAACTGCTGTACCATTTCTACATGCATCAGTTATTTCTTTGTTTATTGCCTGCCCCACCATCTCGTTACTATTTGGTGGCCGATAGACTACTCCTATCAGTGACTTTTTCGCCTTACTATTCCTGATTTCCACCCAAATGGATTCAACCTTATCCTCCATAGCACCGATGTCATCCCTTACTATTGCCCGGATGTCATCCTTAAATAACAGAGCAACACCACCTCCCTTACCATCCACTCTGTCCTTCCGAATAGTTTGATACCCTCGGATATTTAACTCCCAGTCGTGACCATCCTTTAACCATGTTTCAGTAATGGCCACTAAATCATAGTCATTTACGATGATTTGTGCCACCAACTCATTTACTTTATTCCGAATACTACGAGCATTCAGGTAAAGTACACTTATGTTGGTTTTTTTACCTCTGTTTTGAATCTTAACATCTCCAGTTTTATTCCTTTTGTTATTACTGGGCCTATTCACTGTGCTCCCCTCAGTCACTGTACCTTGTACTGTCGCCCTTATGGATTTCTGACTATGTCTTCTCTGCCTTGCACTTTTCCCCTTACTTCCTTTTGTTTCTGTCCATGTTTTACTACCTTCCAACTTCCAGCATTGGTTCCCATCCCCCTGCCACATTAGTTTAAACCCTCCCCAACAGCTCTAGCAAACACATCGGTTCCAGTCCTGCCCAAGTGCAGACCGTCCGGTTTGTACTGGTCCCACCTCCCCCAGAACCGGTCCCAATGCCCCAGGAATTTGAATCCCTCCCTCTTGCACCATCTCTCGAGCCACGCATTCATCCTATCTATCCTGACATTCCTACTCTGACTAGCTCGTGGCACTGGTAGCAATCCTGAGATTACTACCTTTGAGGTCCTACTTTTTAGTTTAACTCCTAACTCCCTGAATTCCGCTTGTAGGACCTCATCCCATTTTTTACCTATATCGTTGGTGCCTATGTGCACCACGACAGCTGGCTGTTCACCCTCCCCCCCCAGAATGTCCTGCAGCCGCTCCGAGACATCCTTGACCCTTGCACCAGGGAGGCAACATACCATCCTGGAGTCTCGATTGCGTCCACAGAACCGCCTGTCTATTCCCCTTACGATCGAGTCCCCTATCACTATAGCCCTGCCATTTTTCTTCCTGCCCTGCTGTGCAGCAGAGCCAGCCACGGTGCCATGAACCTGGCTGCTGCTGCCTTCCCCTGGTAAGCCATCTCCCTCAACAGTATCCAAAGCGGTATATCTGTTTTGCAGGGAGATGACCGCAGGGGACACCTGCACTGCCTTCCTACTCTTGCTCTTTCTTTTGGTCACCCATTTTCTATCTCCCTCAGTAACCTTCACCTGCGGTGTGACCAACTCGCTAAACGTGCTATCCACAACCTCCTCAGCATCGCGGATGCTCCAAAGTGAGTCCATCCGCAGCTCCAGAGCCGTCAAGCGGTCTAACAAGAGCGGCAACTGAACACACTTCTTGCACGTGAAGGAGCCAGGGACAGTGGACGTGTCCCTGAGCTCCCACATCGCACACGAGGAGCATGACACGGGTCTGGGATCTCCTGCCATGTCTTTAAACCCTTGGTAAACTTAAACAACTAGAATTTCAAAATAAAAATAAATAAATTAGACAATGAAAAGAAAAAGAGAGACTACTTACCAGTCACTTACCAGGGTAAAAAAGCACCTCCTTACACTCTGCACCGAATTACCTCACTGCACTAAATTACCAAGTTTAAATCTCTCACTCTGTATGAGTCTCACTCCGGATGTGTCTCCTGGAAAAGTGCTTGCTTACTGTGTGCGCTCTCTGTCTGTCTTTTATACAGACCTCAGCTAACCGATGACTCAAAAAAAACCTTACCTTCAAAGAGAATAATACAATGTGCCCCTAAACAGGCCTCAACAGGCTTCAGGTGATTGACAGATAACTGCCTCTCAGCAATTAGGGTGGGGGCAGCTTCAACCAATCAGACACTAAGCTCCACACTGCACTTTTAACTGAAAAACAGCAGAATTAGATTTTCCATAGAACATAGAACATAGAACATAGAACGATACAGCGCAGTACAGGCCCTTCGGCCCTCGATGTTGCACCGACATGGAAAAAAAAACTAAAGGCCATCTAACCTACACTATCCCCTTATCATCCATATGCTTATCCAATAAATTTTTAAATGCCCTCAATGTTGGCGAGTTCACTACTGTTGCAGGTAGGGCATTCCACGGCCTCACCACTCTTTGCGTAAAAAACCCACCTCTGACCTCTGTCCTATATCTATTACCCCTCAATTTAAGGCTATGTCCCCTCGTGCTAGCCACCTCCATCCGCGGGAGAAGGCTCTCGCTGTCCACCCTATCTAACCCTCTGATCATTTTGTATGCCTCTATTAAGTCACCTCTTAACCTTCTTCTCTCTAACGAAAACAACCTCAAGTCCATCAGCCTTTCCTCATAAGATTTTCCCTCCATACCAGGCAACATCCTGGTAAATCTCCTCTGCACCCGTTCCAAAGCTTCCACGTCCTTCCTATAATGAGGCGACCAGAACTGTACGCAATACTCCAAATGCGGCCGTACCAGAGTTTGGTACAGCTGCATCATGACCTCATGGCTCCGGAACTCAATCCCTCTACCAATAAAGGCCAACACACCATAGGCCTTCTTCACAACCCTATCAACCTGGGTGGCAACTTTCAGGGATCTATGTACATGGACACCGAGATCCCTCTGCTCATCCACACTACCAAGAATTTTACCATTAGCCAAATATTCCGCATTCCTGTTATTCTTTCCAAAGTGAATCACCTCACACTTCTCCACATTAAACTCCATTTGCCACCTCTCAGCCCAGCTCTGCAGCTTATCTATGTCCCTCTGTAACCTGCAACATCCTTCCGCACTGTCTACAACTCCACCGACTTTTGTGTCGTCTGCAAATTTACTCACCCATCCTTCTGCGCCCTCCTCTAGGTCATTTATAAAAATGACAAACAGCAACGGCCCCAGAACAGATCCTTGTGGTACGCCACTCGTAACTGAACTCCATTCTGAACATTTCCCATCAACTACCACTCTCTGTCTTCTTTCAACTAGCCAATTTCTGATCCACATCTCTAAATCACCCTCAATCCCCAGCCTCCGTATTTTCTGCAATAGCCGACCGTGGGGAACCTTATCAAACGCTTTACTGAAATCCATATACACCACATCAACTGCTCTACCCTCGTCTACCTGTTCAGTCACCTTCTCAAAGAACTCGATAAGGTTTGTGAGGCATGACCTACCCTTCACAAAACCATGCTGACTATCCCTAATCATATTATTCCTATCTAGATGATTATAAATCGTATCTTTTATAATCCTCTCCAAGACTTTACCCACCACAGACGTTAGGCTCACCGGCCTATAGTTACCGGGGTTATCTCTACTCCCCTTCTTGAACAAAGGGACCACATTTGCTATCCTCCAGTCCTCTGGCACTATTCCTGTAGCCAATGATGACCTAAAAATCAAAGCCAAAGGCTCAGCAATCTCTTCCCTGGCTTCCCAGAGAATCCTAGGATAAATCCCATCCGGCCCCGGGGACTTATCTATTTTCACCTTGTCCAGAATTGCCAACACTTCTTCCCTACGCACCTCAATGCCATCTATTCTAATAGCCTGGGTCTCAGCATTCTCCTCCACAATATTATCTTTTTCTTGAGTGAATACTGACGAAAAGTATTCATTTAGTATCTCGCTTATCTCCTCAGCCTCCACACACAACTTCCCACCACTGTCCTTGACTGGCCCTACTCTTACCCTAGTCATTCTTTTATTCCTGACATACCTATAGAAAGCTTTTGGGTTTTCCTTGATCCTACCTGCCAAAGACTTCTCATGTCCCCTCCTTGCTCGTCTCAGCTCTCTCTTTAGATCCTTCCTCGCTTCCTTGTAACTATCAAGCGCCCCAACTGAAACTTCACGCCTCATCTTCACATAGGCCTCCTTCTTCCTCTTAACAAGAGATTCCACTTCTTTGGTAAACCACGGTTCCCTCGCTCGACCCCTTCCTCCCTGCCTGACTGGTACGTACTTATCAAGAACATGCAATAGCTGTTCCTTGAACAAGCTCCACATATCCAGTGTGCCCAACCCTTGCAGCCTACTTCTCCAACCAACACATCCTAAGTCATGTCTAATGGCATCATAATTGCCCTTCCCCCAGCTATAACTCTTGCTCTGCGGGGTATACTTATCCCTTTCCATCACTAACGTAAAGGTCACCGAATTGTGGTCACTGTCTCCAAAGTGTTCACCTACCTCCAGATCTAAC
This sequence comes from Scyliorhinus canicula, assembly GCF_902713615.1. Classification (NCBI taxonomy): domain Eukaryota; kingdom Metazoa; phylum Chordata; class Chondrichthyes; order Carcharhiniformes; family Scyliorhinidae; genus Scyliorhinus; species Scyliorhinus canicula. The sequence goes on from NC_052150.1 coordinate 138,853,212, forward strand.
ACCTGGCCTGGTTCATTACCCAAAACCAAATCCAAAGTGGCCTCACCTCTTGTTGGCCTGTCAACATATTGTGTCAGAAAACCCTCCTGCACACATTGTACAAAGAACGACCCTTCCAATGTACTCGAACTATATCTTTTCCAGTCAATATTAGGAAAATTAAAGTCTCCCATAACAACTACCCTGTTACTTTCGCTCTTTTCCAGAATCATCTTCGCCATCCTTTCCTCTACATCTCTAGAACTATTAGGTGGCCTATAGAAAACTCCCAACAGGGTGACCTCTCCTTTCCTGTTTCTAACCTCAGCCCATACTACCTCGGAAGAAGAGTCCCCATCTTGCATCCTTTCTACCACCGTAATACTGTCCTTGACTAGCAGCGCCACACCTCCCCCTCTTTTGCCCCCTTCTCTGACCTTACTAAAGCACCTAAACCCCGGAACCTGCAACAACCATTCCTGTCCCTGCTCTATCCATGTCTCTGAAATGGCCACAACATCGAAGTCCCAGGTACCTACCCATGCTGCCAGTTCCCCTACCTTATTTCGTATACTCCTGGCATTGAAATAGACACACTTCAAACCACAGACCTGAACACTGCCGCCGCCCTCCTGCGAAGTCAAAACTGTGCTCCTGACCTCTCTACTCTCAATCTCTCGCACCCCAAAACTACAATCCAGGTTCCCATGCCCCTGCTGAATTAGTTTAAACCCCCCCAAAGAGTACTAACAAATCTCCCCCCCAGGATATTGGTGCCCCTCAGGTTCAGATGTAGACCATCCTGTCTATAGAGGTCCCACCTTCCCCAGAAAGAGCCCCAGTTATCCAGAAATCTGAATCCCTCCCGCCTGCACCATCCCTGTAGCCACGTGTTTAATTGCTCTCTCTCCCTATTCCTCATCTCACTATCACGTGGCACGGGCAACAACCCAGAGATAACAACTCTGTTTGTTCTCGCTCTGAGCTTCCATCCTAGCTCCCTAAAGGCCTGCCTGACATCCTTCTCCCCTTTCCTACCTATGTCGTTAGTGCCAATGTGGACTACGACTTGGGGCTGCTCCCCCTCCCCCTTAAGGACCCGGAAAACACGATCCGAGACATCACGTACCCTTGCACCTGGGAGGCAACATACCAAACGTGAGTCTCTCTCGCTCCCACAAAATCTCCTATCTGTGCCCCTGACTATTGAGTCCCCAATTACTAATGTTCTACTCCTTTCCCCCCTTCCCTTCTGAGCAACAGGGACAGACTCCGTGCCAGAGGCCCGTACCCCATGGCTTACCCCTGGTAAGTCGTCCCCCCCACAAGTATCCAAAACGGTATACTTGTTACTCAGGGGAACGACCGCAGGGGGTCCCTGCACTGACTGCTTCTTCCCAGTCCCTCTTACTGTTACCCATCTATCTCCAGTCTTTGGTGTAACTACTTCCCTGAAGCTCCTATCTATGACCCCCTCTGCCTCCCGAATGATCCGAAGTTCATCCAGCTCAAGCTCCAGGTCCCTAACACGGTTTTTGAGGAGCTGGAGTTGGGTGCACTTCCCACAGATGAAATCAGCAGGGACACTGACGGCGTCCCTCACCTCAAACATTCTGCAGGAGGAGCATTGTACTGCCTTCCCTGACATCCCCTCTAGATTAAAAAAAAAAACAAGAAAAAGAAAAAGAAAGGAAGAGCTTACCTGATATTACCTCAAACCCTGATCCCGCTGAAAGGTAAGCAAATTTAAAGGCACTCACTCACCTTCACGACAGGCCCCTGCTCCCGCTTCCCAACCACCGTGGGGTGGGGGGGTTGGTGAGAGGAGGAGGTAGGGTGGGAAACACTCACAAAGTGTTTCGGGTTTAACTGTCGCTTGCCAACAGCCCCTCCACAAACCACCTTCAACTTAGGCTGACCGCACTGCACGTATGCAAATTTCCCCAGAACAGCTGACCAGTAGCTCTGCTCTGCTGCCCTCTGCTGGTTGCTTGCCTTTACTCAAACTCCTTGGGTCTTCTTCGCAGGTTCACCTTCAACTTAGGCTGACCGCACTGCACGTAGGCAAATTTCCCCAGAACAGCTGACCAGTAGCTCTGCTCTGCTGCCCTCTGCCTTTGCTGATTTACCTCACTGCACCAAATTACCAAATTTAAATCTCTCACTCTGTATGAGTCTCACTCCGGATGTGTCTCCTGGAAAAGTGCTCGCTTACTGTGTGCGCTCTCTGTCTGTCTTTTATACAGACCTCAGCTAACCGATGACTCAAAAAAAACCTTACCTTCAAAGAGAATAATACAATGTGCCCCTAAACAGGCCTCAACAGGCCTCAGGTGATTGACAGATAACTGCCTCTCAGCAATTAGGGTGGGGGCAGCTTCAACCAATCAGACACTAAGCTCCACACTGCACTTTTAACTGAAAAACAGCAGAATTAGATTTTCCACTTACCTTTGCTGATTTACCTCACTGCACCAAATTACCAAGTTTAAATCTCTCACTCTGTATGAGTCTCACTCCGGATGTGTCTCCTGGAAAAGTGCTCGCTTACTGTGTGCGCTCTCTGTCTGTCTTTTATACAGACCTCAGCTAACCGATGACTCAAAAAAAACCTTACTTTCAAAGAGAATAATACAATGTGCCCCTAAACAGGCCTCAACAGGCCTCAGGTGATTGACAGATAACTGCCTCTCAGCAATTAGGGTGGGGGCAGCTTCAACCAATCAGACACTAAGCTCCACACTGCACTTTTAACTGAAAAACAGCAGAATTAGATTTTCCACTTACCTTTGCTGATTTACCTCACTGCACCAAATTACCAAGTTTAAATCTCTCACTCTGTATGAGTCTCACTCCGGATGTGTCTCCTGGAAAAGTGCACGCTTACTGTGTGCGCTCTCTGTCTGTCTACATCTGTAACAAAAGAGTCCTGCATAAGGAAGTTAGAATGTTCAGTGGCCGTAATGGCCTGACAGTTATAGTCCCGGACTGGTGGGAGTAGGGCCCGCCAGAAGTCTTCTATGGACTCACCAGGGAGTTGAGAGCGAGTGGCGAGCACGTGCCTGGCGAAGAGCATGTTTTTCTTCTGGGCATAATTTTCTTTAAGTAGCGTCATGGCTTCAGCGTAGTTTGGTGCGTCCTAGATCAGCGGAAGGACGTTGGAGCTCAACCTCGAGTACAGTATCTGTATTTTCTGAGCCTCCGGAACAGGGCTTGGTGCCTCGTTGATGTACGCCTCGAAACATGCTAGCCGGTGCTGAAAGTCCTTTTTGGCGTGGCTTGATTGCAGATCCAGCTGCAGGCCGTCCGGTTTGATGCGGAGGCCCATCTTCTGAAAATCATAGAGCAATAAATTGTTGCACAATCAATTGCACAAAGACGAGAGTTGGATACAACTGAGGCTTTATTGCTCTAAGATGTGTGGCCTCCCACAGCAGCTGGCGAAATGACTGCAGCATGGAGGACACGCACATTTATACTCCGCCTACTGGGCGGAGCCAGCAGTCAGGGACTACCGATGTACCTGTAGTACAGGTCCTACCATACATCACCTAATTTCGGTGCAACAGTGGTTTATCACACACTCCTTTTGGTTTACCTCCTCTCCAAGTCTCTGAAGGCCTGTTGTTCTGCTTTCTTACTATTTGGCCTAATTTTCTAAATAAATCCTTTCCCATGCTCCAAACACCTACCCATTGCAGGGTACCACATTATCACTGCCGTCCTGATCAATGTATGTTTCTGCTTTACTTTGAGATTTCAATTGAGCAACATTGGAAAATTCAGAAACTTTCCTTATTTTATATTGGAGGAATTGTTTTTACCTGTAGGCTAAAGATTCAAGTTTGGAGATCAATATCATCAGAAAATTAGACTCCCAACTTCCAGTGAGAGTCACATTCTCTGGCCCTGTCCGCCCGGTGACCGGATAATCCCAATAAGGTCAATGGACTTCGCCATTGCCCATTGCTCCATGACCATGGAGGAGCCTGACACAATTTATCCTCTTGTGCTTTTCTCATTATCTGCTTTATACCTCTCCTCTATTGGCTCCAACATAGTTTATCATTTCAACTTTGTCTCAAACTTATCTCTGTGCCTATGTAAATACACATTGAACTTCAAATTAATCGGACTTATATAAAATTTGGCATGAGAAAATATTTACTGTTAACAGACTCTATTCTCTATCACTTGATATGTCTTTCTGAATTGGAATGAATTTTAAACTCTGAAATGACACCTAGCTTTGTTATCTGCATTTGGATCCAATCACAGGCAGAAGTGGTTTATCGTGGTGGAATACTGTTTCCATGCTTGGTTACTTGAAGTGTCATGTAACTTTAAAGAGCTGTGTAGTGTGTTGGAAGGTTCTGAGGGATAAATGGGATTGGAATATCCTTCTTGATTTTGTGCTGTAATTTAATTCTTAATTCCACTTTTTGCATGAACCTGCCTCCTCCACAAGATCGCGCAGCAAAAGGTTGATGTGCTGGAGGAGGAGGAATGCCAGGCCTTGTCAGATGAGGAGGATATGGGGTAGGGCGAGGATGGGCAGGACATTGGGCACAGGCAAGCATGGGAGGCCGCACGATGTGTGAGCCAGGGTCAAAGCGCACGGGATGCACTGATCGCCTCCAGTATCAGGTTCACTAACCTGCCTCCAGGCAGGATGGGATGGGAACTGGCCAAGGGCACAGAAAATGCATTCCACCCCCACACCCCCTCACTCCCCCTCACCCCTGCCCCATGATACATAGCTGCCTTCCTACGAGGTGGCGGTCCTGGGTCAGCAGTAACACCAGGTCTGGTCCATGGGATGGAGGATGATGACAAGCCGCTCTGCGATGAGCTCTGGCGCTCTGCATTGTATGACAAGGTCTGACTCCTGCCTACAGTAGCACTTTCCACCGTCCGCCTGGGTGATCCCGGCATACGAGCTGGCCATTCCATCACATGGTCCCATCGAATCCCTGGGGTGACTCTGGTGGAGATGGTTGGCATGGTGTGGATCCCGGGCCACCCACAACATCCGCCCATTTCCCCTGCCCCTCTCCTGGCCTGCCCAGACCAGCCCACACCTCACACCCATCAGACAGAGCACCAAGACAGGCTGAAACTGTGGTAACAGGTGTTTAATGTGAACAGATATTTACAGATAAAATGACTACAATGACTACATTGCACCCTGCACCCGTGCCAACTGAACTGTTGTCTAACTTTCTCGCCTCACGGACCCTACAACTACATCCGCAGATGGTAGAGCAGGAGTGGAGGTGCCCTGCGACCTGGGTCCCCATTGGCGGGCGCTTTCTAGGACAACCAGGCCTGGATGGGCCCGGCTGCTGCTCGGGTGTCCCAGGTGGTGTGGTGCAGCCCTGTTCTGCCCACTCCCACCAGATGAGCCAGGGACAGGAGGGGCTGGGGGGGGGGGGGGGGGGGGGGGGGGGGGAGGGGGGGGGGGGGGGGTCCGAGTTACTGTGGTGTTCCGGCACCTCATCTGCGGGAGTCACCTGCATGTTGATGGCATGGGCCCCATCACCTGTTCTCCCTCGGGATGCCCGATGGCCCCCGGGCTACTCCATGGGATGGGCGTGCGAGCGGAGCTATCCCCTGAGGCTCCCCTGCCATTCCTGGAGACCCGCTCTGGTCTCGACCAGGGTCTGCATGCTCATGCCCATGGATCACGGAGTGGACCATCTTGGTCTCGAACTGCGCCACATCACCCATTGACTGTGCCATCGTCTTCTTGGTCTGTGCCACATCAACCATTGACTGCGTCATCTCCCTCTAGAACTGGACCACCCCCCTCTGTGTCTGCGTCACGTTGGCCAGTGCCTGGGCAATGTCGGCAACTTTGCAGCCATGGTCTGCAATGACTGGGCCATGCCCTAAAGCACTACTGTGATGTTCAGGTGTCTCTGGTACATGGTTGCCTGTGAGATGGCAACCCTGTCCTGGGATCTGTGACTGCAGCTCCATGATTGATGGGACTGTCTGTTCCAGAAGCCCAAACCCCGTTTGGACGGCAGCTACTCCCTGGGTTTTGCCTGCCCTCCAGCCATCCTCCACCTCGGGCATTCCTACCTCCACCTGATGTACTGGAGCAGCTGTGTGGTGCGTGCCAGATAGTGTCCCAGGAGCCTTTTCACTGAAGTGCCTGACCGAGGTGAGTGTCTCTGGGATGGTGGAGGGTGTTGGAGACAGCTGTGATGGGAAATCACTGTCATCCTCCGACCTGAGCTCCAGGGTCTTCTGAGTCTCGGGTGGAGGGTTGCTATCCGAACTGCTCTCATCACTGCTCAACTCATGGGGGAGCTCCAGCAGAAGCAGTGGTTGTGGGTGGGGACGCCAGATGGACACGCCCCATGTTCATCAGCTCCTGTAAGGCACAAGACAAGATGCACGATTAGACTGCAGGCCGGGAGGTGGTGGGGATAAATGTTTGGGTGGGAGGTAGTGAGGGTGAGGGTGGTGTAGGTTGAGGGTGGTGCTGGGGTGAGGGTGGTGTGGGTGAGGACGATGTGGGTGTGAGGGTGGGGGTGAGGGTGATGTGGGGCTGCAGGTGCTGTTGGTGGGGGGGTTGACACAAGTGTCACGGGGAACTGCACCTCAGCAGGGTCTCACTTCCTCGTCCGCGGCGAAACTCCACCTCGGCAACCTCCCTTTCCTCTGTGCTGCCGACCACGTCCAGGGCCCTCTGCTCCCATTCCCGACGCCTATGCGTGGCCTTCTCGGGGGGGGGGGGGGCTGTGCAAACAGAAAACGACAGCGTTAGACAGTCCAACGCATGAAGCCCAGGGGGTGGGTAGCTGATGGTCTCAGTGGCCAGGGCACCCGGCCATCGTGGTGCATGTGTTGCAGGATGGTGGTATGCCCGCCCTCCTTATGGGGGATAGGGTTACAGATGTGTGGGATGGGGGTTGGTGCCAGGGGCACAGTTCTGCCTACACACCCTGGCCACCCTGAGGAGGTTGTGCAATTTTTTGCCGCACTGCTGACCGGTCTGGATCGTGTTGCCCATGGCGCTGACCACTTTTTCCCACCTCAGCACAGGCGCGGTGAACGGTGGCTGCTGGCAGCCTCCTTCCCTGGCCGGGGTACTGGGTCATCCGCTTCTCCTCCGCCGCATCCAGGAGGATCTCCAGCTTTCTGTCAGTGAAGCGTGGAGCTGCTCTCCTTGCTTCCATCTTGTTGGCTGTGATGGTGTGTGTGGGGAGTGAAAAGTGTGTATGCGGCTTCAACTTGTCAGTTTTCTGAATGTCAGTCGCAAAACTGATGAATCAGGCACCATTTCTCTTTGGAATCAGTTGCGTTCCACATGGCATCAGTGCCTTAACAGTATCAGAATCGGTCCAGGTGCGGCACCAGGTTTGTTTTTGTGGAACTCCACGAATTCTGTGTCGGCGTCAACACTTAGGGCGCGATTCTCCGCTCCACACGCCGAATGGGAGAATCGCGGGAGGGCCGCTCTGGCACCCCCCGCGATTCTCCTACCCCTGCTCGGGGAATCGACGCTCGCCGTTTTTCCCGGCGACCGGCGATTCTCCGGCCCGGATGGGCCGAGCGGCCTGACGACCCCGACGGGTTCACGCAGGCGGCAACCACACCTGGTCGCTGCCGTTGTGAACAATCGCACGAAAAGTGAGTTTGGGGCCTGTGGGGGGCGGAGAGGGGAGTGAGCACCACGGCCGTGCTCGGGAGGGGACTGGCCCGCGATCGGTGCCCACCGATCGTCGGGCTGGCGTCTCCAAGAGACGCACTCTTTCCCCTCCGCCGCCCCGCAAGATCAAGCCGCCAAGTCTTGCGGGGCAGCGGAGGGGAAGACGGCAACCGCGCATGCGTGGGTTGGAGCCGGCCAACCTGCGCATGCGCGGCTGACGTCACTTAGGCGCCACCGCCACGTCATTCTCGGCGCGCCGCCTTGACGTCAGTGTCAAGGCCCGGCGGCCGAGTTTCACGAAAAGGCGCTCCTAGCCCACCCGGGGGGGAGAATAGGGGGCGAGGAGTGGCCTCCGAAGCCGTTGTGAAACACTCCGGGTTTCACGACGGCATCGGCCGTTGCGGAGAATTCCTCCCTTAGTCTCAGAAACGGAGAATCCCGCCCATTTTCTTTGTGGCAATTATACACAGATGCCAATTATTACAACATTTATGCCACCACATAATATTCCTTGTACTATCTGTAACTTTATAAGTTTGCAATGGTATCCGCTTCAGCATCTACAGCGGAGAGTCGCTCAGCTGGAAATAAATTCAGTCCATTGTATTCAAGGAGGGTTGAGTTAAATATTGGATGGAATGAACATAGCAAGAGAAGAAACATTAAGGGGTTTACTAGCTTTGAAATTGGGGGATTCACCAGATCCAGATGAGATATACCTCAGGCTGCAAAGAAAAGTAAATAGGAAGTAGTGGACGTTCTGACCATCATTTGCCAATCCTCACTGGCTTTAGGCATGATGCTGCAGGACTGGAGGACTGCCAACTGTTAACTGAATAGTAATTGAGTATTTTATTGGCCCAGACTTTCCAGTCATCGAATAGTTGGAGGACACCATTGGAATTACTGGGTATGTTTAATTTTCCAACGGACAAATTCCCTGCTCCCAGGATCCTTTGAAAAAGTCTCCATTCTGAGTTAGTGTGATGAACTATAAAGGGTTCCAACCTGCTTACCTGGATAGTTTCCCAGAAAATATTAGACAGAAATCAACGGTAAAGGTAAAGTCCCCATAGTCCCAGATGATCATAGGCTGCTTTCCCCTTTGAGAGCGAGAGCTGACTGGTGGTGATTAAACCTGAGGATCACCACACCTCAGGAAGAGGCAAGGGTGAGAAGGCGAGCATTTATGAATAACTTCAGCAGGTGCGGGAGTTGAACCCCAATACTGGCCTCGCTCTGCATCACGAACTAGCTGTCTAGCCAACTGAGCTTCAGACAGAAATAAACCATGTCTAACTTGTGGGCAACTGTATAACTGACTCCACCTGACTGCTGCTGACCCTCCAAAATGCCTGACGCCCCAATTTTCCCCCAGACCTCCGGCTCCCTGCCTGATCCTTGAACCATCCCTGATCCTCCAATACCCCCCAACCCTCGAATTCCCCCAGATCCTCCGACTCCTTACTTGACTCTCCAAACACCCATACTCTCAGATCTCACTTGACCCACAAAGCCTCAACCCTCTGACTGCCTCCACTGAACTTCTGACTCCCCCCGACCTGATCTCACCTGATCTCACCATCTTACCCACCTTGCTACCATATCCAGTTAGCATCTTATTCACCGTGCCACCTTCCCTTACAACTCTACCACCCACAACCATGCCACCCTGTTCATCCTGCCAACCTACCCAGTTAGCACTCTATCCAACCTGCCACCTACCAACCTACCCAGCTGGAATCCACACTACCCAATTACCTCTCTTCACTCAATCATAACGGACTGAAGAGCTATTTAAATATCCCAAAGCTTTTCAGTGTGTTAGTGAGTGAAGACTTACCACAGCTAGTACAGCAAAAAGCTGACATGCCTTGGCTCACCCCAATAATCCTGCAATACAAAGCACTCTGGAACAGACATGCTCTGCGTTTCTGAAGAGGCCCTGTTGGGAAGCCTGGGCCTGAAATGCGAGGCCCATCTTAGTGCAAAAACCTTGGAGCAGAGTGGCAATCCGATGTTGATTGCCATTTCCGATGTCGATTGCTATTCCTCTGAAGATTTTGCCCACTGTGTTCAGGATGCGGGGATTAACTGGGGATTCATTTCTGCTCCTACACATGCACAAGACTGCAGCTGTGGGATTGTTTAAAGTTTTGGAATCAAAAATCATCTTCTAAATTTGCGGATAATGGCAAATTGGGAGTGAGTGGGAATGGGTGAAGGATTGCAAAAAATTGCAAGAAGAATTTAAGAAACTTGCAGAATGAGCATACATTGACAAATGAGTTTCAAAGGAACTTAGAACTTAGAAGCTGGAGAAGGTCATTTGGCCCTTTCAGCCTGCTTTGCAATTCAGTAAGATCTGGTTGTAGTTTCAACTTCACTATCAATCTGCAACCCTTGATTCTCTGAGGAACTTTTTGCTCCCTTGAAGACTCGGGGAAGAAGCTTCAGAAAAGGAATGATGTTCAACTCGTGGGATGAATGTCACCACTGCATCAGTGCCTGCTGTGTCAAAAACTGATAAGGCATTAAAGATCCATGATTTCAATGAGTTTACATGAAGGAAAAAACTACAACATTCCAGTGAGCGTTTCAAAAAAAGATGAAGGAACGATATGCCAAAAATATTTTAGGAGGACTGTCTACTTTCTTTAGAAAAGCCATAACTTTTTTTCTGTGTGAAGATGCTCCACTCCAGGAAATTGGAAGAATTACTGAGGATTTAGAGACAAGACGTCAAAAGACAAGTTCAAGACATCCTGGAGACCTCCACGATCAAAAGACTGGCACACGAATGACTTTGTCATCCTCCGATCCAGACACCAAAAGGATGCCCCCTTCACAAAAGTGATGGCCAGTGCAGATGACTGCTGGACAGACCAGCAGCTTATTTCTCCTCTCTGTTCATTAAAGTCCACCAGAAGCAGGAGGAGATGAAGCGGCAGCTCAGAAAAAAAGACCAATGTTGAGCGCTTCAAGAGCCATGCATGCCAGTCAACTGCCACCAATTTCTTTTCCAAAATCTCCAAAGCATTCATTCTAATGGAGTGGAGGAAAACTGGAAAGACTTGAAGACAGCCATCATCTCAAGCTCCGAAGCAACCATCGGCTACAAACCAGGAAACACCAAGACTGGTTCGGCGAGAACGGCCACACCATCCAACACCTCATTGACAAGAATAGGAAAGCTCTTTGCCCCTGGCAATATGACATCACCAGCAAGGCAAAGAGGAGAGAGAGCTCATCAATTAGCTAAGGTGGAGATACAAAGAAGAACTAGGGAAATCAAGAACCAATGGTGGACTGGGAAAGCTAATGAGCTGTGTGGTAGTCACCACTGATGTATATATTGTATATAAAGGATGTTGTTATAGGTGCTTTACGGAAGGCCCCGTACTATAGGTACGGGGGGAGATCCCTGCCTGATGACTCTGCCCAGTAGGTGGAGTATAAATATGTGTGCTCCCCATACAGCAGCCATTAGTCAGCTGCTGGAAGAGGCTACACATCTCAGTGTAATAAAGCCTCGATTACATTCTACTCTCATCTTTGCGTAATTGATAGTGCATCAAGCTGCAACCCCTTGCTGACAAGCGCGCCACCCGGGACTTCTTCTGTGCCAGAAAGACAGTATATGGATGCAGCACCCAGGCCTCAAACTGGTGCAAAGTAAGGATGGAACTCCCGTGAGTGACAAAGACAATATCAGCCTTTGACGGAGAAAACACTTCAAAGAACTCCTAAACCTTGATACAATGATAGATGAGGATGTGCTTGAGGAAATCTCCCAACTCCCCATCAAAGATGATCTTGGACTCCCACCCAGCGTGGATGAAGTCAAAGCTGCCATTAAACACATGAAGAATGGAAAAGCCACAGAAGTGGATGGGATTCTAGCAGAGAATTTCACATTTGGACGAGAAGAGATCTCCATCAGTTGTTCCTGAGAACCTGGAACATGGAAACCATTCCTTCTGACCTCAGGAATGATGTCATCACCACTATCTTTAAGAAAGGAGACAAACAGACTGTGGGAACTACTGAAGAATCTCCCTACTCTCTGTTGCCAGAGAGATCATCATCCAATTCCTCACTAACTGCCTTCTTCAAGTTCCTGAAGAAATCCTTCCGCAAAACCAACATGCCTTCTCCTGGCCACCCCCAACTACTCCCCCTAGCCCTGTCAGAAGCCCCCGGCCAGTGGTACGGCTCTCGGTGGAGTATGGAGGTGCTGGGCACTGTCTGCACACCCTTTCTCTCTACAGCCGCCAGGCCAGGCTCATGACCGCTGAGACCATATGTGTCCCGCGCTGTCGGGAACTCGGCCAATCGGAGGCAGAGCCTCTCGGGTGACCCGATAATGATACTCAAACGGGGTTGCGACCGTGTGCATCTCGATGATACTGATTTGGAAGGGTCGAAGCATCGCCACCTGGCGTAAAACCGGCACCTGTTGTGATTTCGGCGTGGGGAGCTATTCTCCACCCATCGCCGTCCCCGATTTCGGCGTAGGGCAACAGAGAATCCCACCCATGGTCTCCCAAATGGAGAATTAATTCCTTACTCCTACATTCAAGTTATCGATGAACATTGTAAATAGTTGAATGCTGGATGTACAGGTCAAAAAAAAGCTCCTGTCATTCAGCATTCAATTGGAAAGAAACACAACATAGATTGTGTTTCTTTTAATTACACATGCTCATCAAATGCTCATCCACGTAACTCCTGGCTTGATAGATCTGACCATAGCTAATTGCCTCCTCTCATTCATTCCAGATCTGCTAAAGATTTACCAGAAATGTTCTGCTTCTGTCTAAATTACTAACTCAAATTGATGTACATTGGTATCAAAGTACAGGAAAGTCTATTGGGCACTGGAAGACATAGGACTGGGAATCCTGCAAGGATGTCTAGCTCCATGTGAAGGAGAGGGATACTTAGCTGTGGGAGACCTTCAATTTCTTTCACTAGCACACGTTGATGCTGTAAAATGCAGTCCCGTTATGATCGTTGTACACAGAGTGCTCTGGTTGTATGCATTGTTACCACCTACAAACCTGAAATATGTGCACTGAGCTCTGAGTAGGCCTCAATGTTCAACAATGCTACATGTCTGTGCCAAGGAATGCATTATAGCCCAATATCATTAGAAAAATTAAAGTTACAGCTTTGATTTTAATAATAATGAACATTGGGTATTTGCCTCCAAGTATTGTAGGTTTCTTTTGGTAAAACTGCAAGACGTCTCATATTTTAGAGAATATGATACCTGGCACAAGTCTATGATGCATATCTCTTGACATATCAAATTGCTAATGTTTTGGGTTATAGCACTGTTGTTCTTCAAATGCTTTATTATTCTCTCATAAAAGGAACACATTCAATCTTGTCCAATATTAGCCAATGTCAACAAACATATTCTGGCTGAGCATCAAACTGAGATCGTATGACAAGAAAAAAGTGACTTTATAGTGGAAGTGTTAAATGATATTTTAGTAAAGCATTTTTCTATTGAAATAAAACTCTGCCCTATTATCATAGAAACATTTAACACTCCGATATGAAATTTCATGTAGCTATTTTGATAGAGGCGTAAATCCATTTATTTAAAACATTAAGGATCAATTTGACAAAGTCATGCTCCCGGCAGGATTGAAATATGTAAAGGCCACCTGTCTGAATTCCTGTTTGCACTATTTAGGAGTGAAGATGTACTCCTGCATCAAGACTGTGATTTTGTAATGTCATTCCTTAAATGTTCATGTGTTAATATCACACTGCATAATTTCACAGCCTTTTAATTCTGCATCTTTGACTACAAATGTATCCACTTGGTGACTATATAAGGGATCCAAGGAGTCTGGCAAACATGATAAGCAGCTTAAATCTGTGATGTGAAAATTCATGTAAACATTCTTCAGAGAAAAAGCTCTATAACTACTTTAATTTATTTTTATTCAGAGATCTTATGGGTCATTTTAGGAGCCTGTGTTGCTGATGGGAAGCTTCGACCACCTGGAGCAGATATTTGAAATGCCAGTGCATTTTGCTCAACACTCTTTGGCCATTCTTAATCTCATCATTCTTTGGCCACTATAAGTAGTGGTGGGCCTGATTGTCAACAAGTGGGCAAGGCACCTCACCAACAATCCAGCCCCCTATTCCTCTTTGTCATTCCCAGCATTCCCAGCTGTGGCACATGTCTGACACCAGAGTACAGCAGGATATCAATTTAATGGTTTATTTGCTTGATTCATTTTGAAGAAAATTTGATGATTTACAATCATGATAAGACCAAGAAAAACAGAAACAGTTGTTGACCACCCAATACGATATTTTTTATGGATCTTGTCAAGAATTTTTTGGGATTCATTTAGTAACAACGTTGTCTTCTTGACAACCTAACTAATTCCTACCATTGGCAGCCCTCATCACAATGGAGGTGGCTTTACAAAACGAGTAAAACTGAAACAGATGCTTGTAAACAAATATTATCTTTTAATCAATTTCAATAAAGCGATTAATAAGTTGAAGATTTACTGTGACAGAGATTTTTGTGGAAAATATCACAATCAAAGGCAGGATTAAATACTTAGCAAATCGCAGAATAAAAATACTCAAATTCTTTCCAATTATGATGATATTTGTAAGATATTCTAGGGCAGAGCTTCCAACACTCGGGGCATACATCAAGAACTTAGGTGCCAAACTTTGATTGTACCAGACACACACACACATTCTTCTCCATTAAAATGATTGGACAGAATATCATGTGCATGAATATTATGATGTGCACTCCCGGTGTGCAAGAGACTGCAAAGCTAAAACTCCATTCACTTGTTCATGTGAATCCCATGGCAACATGTGAAGAAAATCAGAAGAATTATTCAAATGTCCTGGGCAACCGTAATCCCTCAAGCAATGCCATCACAAACAGATGAACTGATCAATCATCTAATCATAGATTATGAGACCTTTGTGGTTTGCAATTGTACTCCTAGGTTTGACTGCATAACTGATTGTGAAGTATTTTGGGATGCCTTGAGGATGCGGAAGGTGCTCCATTTTGGCCCGGGTTTTCACCAGAATGGAGGGGTTCTGCATTGTGATTTAAATCCCAGAAATAGCCAAAAGATCTAAGTCCCTAAATCAAACCCAGCATTTTCAATCATCGCAGGGGGGGTCTGGAGTCGGGCTGGGGTTCACACATATGTGATTCCAGAGACAATTGGCTAGTTAAATCATCAGCTGCCTCCACAAAATGGGATTTTGGAAGAACAGGAGTTGGGGGTCCAGAGTGCGCAGATTGGAAAAGGTAAAGGGAGGGTTGAACGTGGTGGATGCACTTGGATAACCAGAGCCCTTCAGATAGGGTCACAGGACACCTTTGAGAGAAGTAAGGCATCCCTTGGAGGAGTTAAGAGATCCTCTGGGATGTTTAAAAGGAACAGGATAATGCACGTTTTGCGAATAAAATCATTGGAGCCATTTATCTCTCGACAGCCTCTAGATTGAAGAGCTGACCCATTGCCAGGGTCTAAACATTTTGGCTGGAATTTCCCTGTACGCTGGATGTGAGGCTGAGATCATTGAAGTGTGTGGGAGGGTGAAATGTTAGTTGATGGATGAGAAACAATGAGCTAGCATACATGGGAGCTACTAAGTTTGGAGAAGGGTTTGATGTGGGATGCCACTTTTCAACTTATCGCCTCTCAATGGTTGGGATTTGAGTATAGGACAGAAATATAGGCGGTTTGCCAAACAGTGGCATTGTGAAAAAAACCTTCAGGGAGATATAGACTGATTTGTGGAATGGGTAGACACCCGCACAAATGCATTTCAATGTGGATAAATGTAAAATACTTTTGGAGGAAAACGCAAGGAGTATATGCTTGGTGACATATGATACTGAAGGGTGTGGACAAATAGATCTGGGAATTAAGCATGTAATTGCTCAAAATGACAAGTGTAGCTAAATCATGCCAAATATAGGCACTTTTTGAGTTTTACAATAGGTGCAAGGAATAAAGTAAAAATTATTAATTTATATAAAATATTGGTTGGGGCACAAGAGCACAGTTAGAGTACCATGTACAGGTTTGGACCCTTATTTCGGAAAGATTATTAAAACATAGGAAGAGTACAGCATTTATTATTCAGGAAGATGGCAGGTATTTGGAATCTATAGTTATGAGCAGAAATATTCAGTTCCCACCAGTCCCCCAAGCCCCCACTGAAGCCTCCCTGGCCAGCGGAGCGGTGCCCCCCCAGACTTTAGCGCCGCTGGACATAGTCCGCAGCCACCACGGGAGGTTGACAAATCTCAAACCACAAGTGATCCATACCATCGAGAAGTCGGCCCACCGGGGGCGGAACATCGGGGAAGGACCTTCAGGTGACGCCCTGAGGCTGTCCCTACGGCATGCGGCGTACTCGCCGATTTGGAGAGCGGAGCATCTGAAAACAGGCGCCGCCCCTGATTTTGGCGTCAAAAGGGATTCTCCGGCTAATCGCCGAATGCAATGTCGGCAACGGCAATCGGAAAATCCCGCCCTTGTCTCAAAAAAGGAGAATCCGCCACTGTCTTTCTCCAGCACTGCAATGCTTTCCTTAATCAATATTGCCACATCTCTTCACCTTTTCTTCTTTTCCTATCTTTCCTGTTCTGCTTTTATCCAGAAATATTCAAACCCAGTCATGCCCATCTTTGAGCCAGGAATCTGTTATGGCCACAACATTGTATTTCCACAAGATAATCTGCACCTGTAACTCACAAATCTTTTTTTTTACCACATACACCAAAGCACTGATTTAGACTTTATTACTTTCCCCTTACTCTGACACCATCTATTAACTTGTTTTTCCTTATTCCTACTGCTATCTGTGCCTCATGGCATTCCCTTGGCATTCCTCTCTGACATTAGCTCTGACAACACTGTCAAGTTACTTTAAACTCTCCCAATTAGCACGAGCGAAATGCCCACAAGGAACTCAATTCTAACTCTATTTCAGTGCAACTCATCTGGCCAAGGTCCTAGGATCCCTAGTGCTGGTCTCTCTTCCACCATCTTTGCAGCTATGTATTAATCTGCTCTGTCCTTCTTTTTCTATACTAACCTGTACATGGTAATGTGAGTAATACGGACTAACTACTTTTGATCCTACCTAACTCCCTAATTCTGACTGCAGGACCTCATCCCTCGATCTGCCTATGTTGTTTGTATCAATGGTGGACCTGCCTTCCTGAGGGTATTCAGTGACATCCTTGACCCTGAAACCAGAAAGGCAACACACCATCCTGCATTCATGTCTGTAGCTGCAAAAATGCCTATTTACTTCATACCTATTGAATAACCTATTATTAGTGCTGCCATGGACTTGGCTACACTCCCCAAATTAACTATTGCTTAGTCAGTTTTTAGAACCTCAATTGGACTGGAGAGTAGGATGCACTCCGGGGACGCCTGCACTATCTGCCTGTTTCCTTTTGACTGCCTGGTGGTCACCCTCTCTCCCAACATACGCTTAAACTGTGGTGTGATCATATCTATAAATGGGCTATCAATTAAGTTCTCAACCTCACAGATGCGCCACAATTCTGAAACCAGAAGCTCAAGTGGCTGAAACTGAAAACACTTCCTGCATAAATTGTTATCCATGGCATGGGAAGCATGTTGGAGTTTCCACACAGCATAGGATATGCATTCGTGTTATGATCCCAACCGATGTTACTGCTCGACAGTCAGGTTCCAGAATAAAATCCTGCGTCAATCGCCTGTAATTTTTATTTGTTTGCTTAGAGACATGGAGGAACAGAGTCACAGGACAGCCAATTATCTTTCAACAAAAAAAAGCATTTATTAAACATGAAAAGTTTGACTATAACACAATACTCCGTCACCCATCATATATTTTCACAGTTGCACACTGATTTTTAAGAAGAATGCAAGTTATAAAATATATCTCATGCTGTAATATTCACAGTTCATGTAAACCAATGGCCAACTGCGGTCAGACAGATTACCCTCTGAAACCAAGTGGTAGGTTCAATCCAATACATCTTTTGTGGATTTCTCATCAAATCCCTCAGATGCTTATCACATTGTGAACCAACTGGTCTCACTGGAACTCTGACTTGCACACGAGTGCTTCCAAACTAGACTCTTGAGAAACACACCTTAGAATCGTCTCCCAAATAATACTTTCTCTCAGATGCCTTAACCACAATCCACTTCCAGGATTTCAATCCCTCCTTTCAGTATTCCTCTGCCTTGGATTTCCATGTGCATTCAAGCTTCCACACAATCTCTCTCGTACCCAGCCTTGCCAACATTCCATGACGGCTTATCAGGCTGTATTAAGATATCACTACCCTTAGGATTAACTTCAGACATCTGGGGCGAAATTCTTCGCGGACCGACGTGACGCCCATTTCCGGCAGGAAAAAGCGGTGTGCATGACTCCGGCGTCCGGGCCTTCTTTTAGGCTGGCAATCTCCGTTCCCGGAAGGGCCAGCAGCGGACTGACGCGATAGGCGTCAGTTTCTCCAGCTGCGGAAGTTGCGAGTCCCGGCGTTTGTGTGGTGGGGAGAGAGAGAGACCCAGTGGGGTGGGGGGAGAAGAGCGACCCGGCATTGGGGGGGGGGGTTGGGGGCAGCGGCGTGCAGAGAGGGGGGCGACGGATGCCCGGGGCCAACGCACCGTCGCCCCCCCCTCTGTACGCCGCTACCCCTACCCCAACAACCCCCCCTCACCACCCCTACTCCCCTCCAACGCCGCACCCCCCCACCCCCCACTAACGCCGCACCCCCCCACTAACGCCGCACCCCCCCCTAACGGAGGAAGGAAGGGGGGAGGAGGAAGGAAGGGGGGAGGAGGAAGGAGGGGGAGGAAGGAAGGGGGGGAGGAGGAGAGAGGGGGGGTGTGTGGATACCGGCGTTGAGGGGGGGGGGGACCCGGCGATGAGGGGGGGTTGCGGCGTTGAGGGTGGGGGTTTGCGGCGTTGCGAGAGATGGGGGGGGCGGCGTTGGAGGGGGGTAGGGGTGGTGGGGAGGGGGGTAGGGGTGGTGGGTAGGGGGTAGGGGTTGTGGGGAGGGGGTAGGGGTGGTGGGGAGGGGGGTAGGGGTGGTGGGGAGGGGGTAGGGGTGGTGGGGAGGGGGGTAGGGGCGTTGGAGGGAGGTAGGGGTGGTGGTTGGGGTAGGGGGCAGTGGCGTACAGAGGGGGGGGCGACGGTGCGTTGGCCCCGGGCATCCGACGCCCCCCTTCTCTGCACGCCGCTGCCCCCAAACACCCCCCCCCCGATGCCGCAACCCCCCCCCGATGCCGCAACCCACCCCCCCCCGTGCCGCAACCGCAACCCCCGATGCCGCAAACCCCCCCCCACCGATGCCGCAACCCACCCCCCACCCCGGTGGGCGACGGTACGTTGGCCCCGGGCATCCGTCGCCCCCCCTCTCTGCACGCCGCTGCCCCCAAACCCCCCCCGATGCCGCAACCCACCCCCCCGATGCCGCAACCCCCCCCCGATGCCGCAACCCACACCCCCCCCGATGCCGCAACCCACCCCCCCCCCCCGATGCCGCAACCCACCCCCTCCCCCCGACACTGAACGGCGTCAACCATCATCAATGGTTGACGACGTTTTAAAGCAACTGTGATTTTCGCCGACGTGGCCACGGGTCACGTCGGTGAAAATCACAGTTGCTTTAAAACGTCGGGGGGGGGGACTTCGGCCCATCCGGGCCGGAGATTTGTGGAAACTAAAAATATAATGACATCCCGCCGGCGCCAGCTGTTTTCAGAGGCTGCCGGCGGGATTTGCACAGCGCCGGTTTTTGGCCGGTCAGAGATTTAAAAACCCTGCGGGAGCGGGAATAACGCCGCTGCTGGCCGATTCTCCGACCCTGCGAGGGGTCGGAGAATCCCGCCCCTGGGCTGGGATTCTCCCCTACCCGGCGGGGCGGGGGGTCCCGGAGGGATGGAGCGGTGTGAACCACTCCGGCATCGGGCCTCCCCAAAGGTGCGGAATTCTCCGCACCTTTAGGGGCCAAGCCCTCACATTGAGGGGCTAGGCCAGCGCGGAGTGGCTCCCGCCCCGCCAGCCGCGGCTGAAAAGCCTTCGCTGGCCGGCCGAAGTCTGCGCATGCGCCGGTGCATCAACGGCTGCTGACGTCAGACCGGCGCATGCGCAGGGGAGGGGGTCTCTTCTGCCTTCGCCATGGTGAAGGCCATGGCGGGGGGGAAGAAAAAGAGTGCCCCCACGGCACAGGCCCGCCTGCCGATCGGTGGGCCCCGATCGCGGGCCAGGCCACTGTGGGGGCACCCCCCGGGGTCAGATCGCCCCGCGCCACTCCCCCCAGGACCCTGGTGCCCGCACGCGCCGCCAATCCCGCAGGCACCAGAGGTGGTTTAAACCACGCCGGCGGGAGAGGCCTGTCAGCGGCGGGACTTTGTGACGCAATTGCCGTCCCCGCCGAATCTTGGGGGGTGGAGAATTCAGGACACGGTGGGGGGCGGGATTGACGCCGGCCCCGGGCGATTCTCCGACCCCCCCGGGGGTGTCCGGGAATTTCGCCCCAGGCTTATCACAAGCCAACTTCACCATGTCTGCATCTTTCAGCTCGGCCTTTAACTGAGAGCATCTCTCATTCCCTTTCTTTAAATCTAGTTATCAGTACCTGGGACTTTTCTTTTCATTCACTGGGCGGGATTCTCCCGAATCCACGTGATGGTCCTACGTTGGCGTAAAAAGCGGCACAAACCACTCCGGCATCGGACCGACCGGAAGTTGCAGAATCCTCCGCACTTCCAGGGGCTAGGCTGGCGGCGGAGGGGTTTGCACTGCGGCAACCGGCGCTGAAGGGCTGGTGCGAGTTAGCGCATCCGCAGAACCGCCAGTGTGGTTCCGCGCATGCGCAGACCGGCCGACTTACTCTATTGCATGCGCAGGGGGGTGACTTCTCCGCGCCGGCCATGGCGGGGCCCTACAGGGACCGGCGTGGAAGGAAGGAGTGCCTCCATGGCACAGGCCCGTCCGCAGATCGGTGGGCTCTGATCGCAGGCCAGGCCACCGTAGGTGTCCACCCCGGGGCCGGATCCCCCTGCGCCCTCCCCGAGGAACAAACCAGCCGGCCTGCCAGCCAGGTCCCACCGTGTGGGACCATGTCCAATGCACGCCGGCGGGACTGGCCAGAAACTGACGGCCGCTTGGTACATTGGGGTCCGGAGAATTGCCGGGGGAGCCGCTGCCAACTGCCTCTGACCAGCGCGGCGTGATCCCCGCACAGAAACTGGCACCGGAGAACACGGCAGCCGGCGTCGGAGCGGCAGGGCGAGATTCATGCCGTCCCCCGGGGATTCTCCAACCCGGCCGGGGTCAGAGGATCCCGCCCACTGATTTCTAGAACTATGGGCGAGATTCTCCGGACTCCCGACAGTTCGGAGAATAGCGGGCGTCGGAAATTTGTACTCCTGTCGCACCTCGCCCCACGTGGAACGGGGGGAGGACACGCGATCCCGGTAGCCATCAAGGTGACGGTCGCTCTGAACTTCTATGCTACCGGCTCCTTCCAGTCTCCGAGCGGGGACGTCTCTGGGATCTCCCAGTCATCGGTGCACAGGTGCATCCGGGATGTGACCGACGCCCTCTATGCCATCGCGGACCGCTACATCACCTTTCCCGAGGACCAAGCAAGTCAAGACTCACGAGCCCGTGGATTTGCCAGTGTGGCCGGGATACCGAGGGTTCAGGGGTCAATCGACTGTGTTCACGTCCCCATGCGCCCGCCTGCTGTGGACAAGGAAGTGTTCACAAACAGGAGGGGGACATACTCCATTAATGTCCAGGTGGTATGCGACCCCCACATGAGGTTCATGAACGTCTGTGCAAGGTTCCCAGGGAGTGTGCATGACTCCTACATACTAGCGCAGTCGTTCATCCCTGCGGTGTTTGAGGGACGTCCCCCCCGGCTGAGGGGCTGGTTGCTAGGTGACAGGGGTTATCCGCTGAGGTCTTGGCTGATGACGCCTATACGGAGGCCTCAGACCAATGCGGAAACACGATACAACGAGGCCCATGCAGCAACCAGGGGTGTGGTGGAGCGCTGCCTTGGCCTCCTGAAGATGAGATTCAGGTGCCTGGACCGCTCCGGAGGGGCCCTGCAGTACCAGGCCGACAGGGTCGCTCGCATTGTAGTGGTCTGCTGTGCGCTGCACAACATCGCGATGCAGAGGGGAGATGACCTGTTGCAGGAGGCGGAGGGAGAAGCTAGTGGCAGTGGTGCCAGCACAGAGGAGGAGGAGGAGGAGGAGGAGGAGGAGGAGGAGGAGGAGGCTGGCGGAGTGGCGGGCGCAGAACGCAGACACGACCCAGGTGCTGGTGATGTCCAGGAGGCGGCGCGACGGACCCGGCAAGGACGGCGGGCACGCGACGCCCTGGTGGCAGCACGGTTCACGCATCGCATGTGACGTCCCCGATGAACACCAAACTACCACCTGCATCGCTAGTCATGCAGAGGGTCACCACACAACTGCCACCACCACAACCCCCCCCCCCCCCCCCCCCCTCAGTGTACACTGCTCCACTTCGACATGACGCTTATCACTGGGTACAGACGGAATGGCACAACATTGATGGCTGTGTCAGCGGGTGTGATCAGTGCCATGTGGAATGATGACAGCCCGCTCTGCGAAGAGCTGTGAGCTCAGAATCGTTAGAGAGAGTCTGACCCATGGCAATAGCTGAACCATCCACCTTGGTGGCCGCTGAGTTCGTCACTGACACTCCATCACGTGCCCACGTGGGCTAGCTGTGGGAGGGGGGTAGGGGCAGGGACTGCACACCCGGCACCGAGGTTTCACCACCCGTCACCCCCAGCGACACTCGGTCACCATCACGATTCCTGTGGCTGTGGAACAATCACACGGTATTACAAGTAAGGTGGAACAGTGCGTTTAATATTAACAATTATTTACAGGTGCCCTAGCCCCTACAACTAAACTGTGCCCTTCACCCGTGCCAACTTACTCAGTGTCTATCTTAGTTGCCTTACGGGCCCTACCACTACGTCTAAGTGAATCCCCAGATGATACAGCAGGAGTGGAGGAGGATTGCTGCGAATCGCCCCCCTCGACTCGTTTCTCCTTGGCTATGCGTTTCCTGGGGCGACCCGGCCTTGATGGGCCAGGCTGCTCTGCGGGCGTCTCGGGTGACATTGTGCCACCCTGCTCTGCCTGCTGCCCACCCGATGCACCAGGGATGGGACGGGGGGAGGCCGAGAATTCCGGGACGTCCCGTGATGGAGTTAATGGGACGGGCCCCGAAACCTCCTCCTCCCTCGGGGAGCCCGGTGGCCCCCGGGCCTCACTTTGGGACAGAGGTGCGAGCGGGGAGGTTCCCCGTCGCACCACCGACACCTGCGCTGCCAGTCCTGGAGGCCTGCAACGGTATCCACCAGGATCCGAAGGTTTGCAGAGACGGAGTCCAGGGAGTTAGACATTCCCGCCAGGGACTGTGCGATCTCAACCTGTGTGTGCACAACGCCATCCAGCACATGTGTCAGGCGGTTGATGGTCTCCGCGACCGACTGCTGGGACTGTGCCATCGACTGCTGGGACTGTGCCATGGCCCGCAGGGCGCCGGCAATGTCGGTTTGGCTCTGGCACATTGCTGCCTGTGAGAGGGCAACCCTGTCCAGGGCCGAGGATGACGCGTGCACATTAACCCCAAAGTCTTGCATAACCTGACCCATTGCCTCCACCGCGGATGCCACCCGTGCGGTGTCGGACTGGGTCTCTGCCATGAGCGGCACCACTCCCTGCTCTTGGACGCGGTTCGACTCCTCTAACAGCGTCTGCAGAGCCAGGAAGGCTGCCCTCCTCCCGCCATTGTTTCCCTGGGTTTCCTGAGGCATCGGCTGTGCGGGTGGGTTGAGAAACTCCAGGAACTCTGAAAACGTCTGGGAGCCAGCTGCATCCTGGGCCTGGTCTGGCCTCCGCGAGTCCGGGCCCTCTGTTGCTCCGACCTCCACCTGCTGTACCTGCTCAGCTGTGATGTGCCAACCAGACTGTGCCCCAGGAGACTCATCACTAAATAGGCCCGCCGGGGTGTGTGTCTCTGGGATGATGGATGTGGTGGGAGAAAGCAGTGCCGCAAGCCCGACGCTCTCAATGTTTAGGGCCTCGTCCATGGTGTGGGGCTGCTCAGCGACAGGAGGGTTGTCCCTGGCCATTTCTGGTGGTGGTGGTGGACTTCGAACCCTCTGTGCGTCCTGGTCCGCAGATTGGGTTGGGGCGGATAGGGCTGCCCGCTGATCGGGCACCCTCTGTTGTGAGGCCCCGGGTGAGGTGGCGGCAGATTCCTGTCTCCGTCTGGAGGCAGACGGCCCTGGTCGTTCGGCATCACGTCCTAGGGAAGAGAATGAGACGGGTTATTTCGATTTGCTCGGCAGGCCGCTGGACGGTCCCAGTGGGCAGGGTGTGTGAAGGGACAGAGGATGGGGGAGGTGTCCCAGTGGGCAGGGTTTGTGAAGGGACAGAGGATGGGTGAGGGGTGAGTGTTTGTCAGGGAGGGTTGTCTCACTTGCTGCAGTTCCGCCAACCTCGCATTGCGCGATATCGCGGGTGGCAGACCCCCCAACAAGGTCCAGTGCCCTCTGTTCAAAGGTGCTGAGGGGGTGCAGGTTGGGCGAAACCCCTCCAGTCTTGTGCCGCTCACGGTGGTTATGACCGGCCTTGGCCTGTTGGGGGAGGGAACATAGGTAGATCATTACAAAACGGTAGGTATCAGCAGTCCGTTCAGATACTGGCACAGTTTGGGGGGGGCAAGTTGTCATCAGACGATTGCATCTCTCCTCGGGGCCAGAGCGCTGGGTCTGCGACAACTTTGTGAACCACCCTCAAATAACTCTGCCCCAATCCCTCTCCCCCCCCCCCCCCCCCACCCCCCGTGCCCGGGGGGGGGGGGGGGGGGGGGGGGTTGCTTAAGTTAAGGGGGAGGGATGGTTGTGACTAGGGGGCACCCTCATGGCACTTACCCTGGCAGACCTGGTGAGGTCGTGTAGCTTCTTCCTACATTGCTCTGCTGAGCGAGGGGTCTGCCCCACAGCACTGATGGCAGCAGCCACGTCACGCCAGGCCCGGCGTACCGCGCTGGCAGGTTGGCGATGCCCTCTCTGCGGGCGGATGATGCCCCTCCTCTGCTCCACGGCATCGAGCAGCGCCTCGACGTCAGCATCTACAAAGCGAGGAGCAGCTCTCCTCGGCTCCGACATCCTGCCCGACAGATTCTGTGGTCGCCCGCGCCTTTTTACGGCGTCGGGCGGCGTCACATGGGCGTGTTCGTGTCGTCGTCGCGTTCCGTCGTCATCACGCACGTAATTGACGCGGCCGCGCTACTAGCCCATTTCCAGGAAGTGAATCCGTCGGGAAATGAAGCCTTCGCGACCGTCGTAAAACGGTCCCGATTTTTACGACGGTTTTGCGACTTTCCGCGGGTGCGGAGAATTTCGCCCTATCTGTTCTTTCGTTTCTTAGAATTGCTTTCTGTCCTTATGTAATTGTCCTGCTTGTGATGGCAATTTCTGTGAGAGGGACTTTCTTCTCAGGTACCTTGCTCTGAATGAACCACAAGTGCTTATGCATTTGAGTGTGGGCCCAAGTTGTTAAGCAATAGCCTAGTCTTTCTTTAAACTCTGTTTGTATTCAAGTCATAAGCTCTTTAATTACAATGCAGGCACAGTTTTAAAATGACCAAAACCCACAGACATGCAAGCATCTTTGTTAACATGAGCTAACTGGAGTTTTAATCCTTTCTTCTACAGACAAAAAATTCAACTTACTTAACACGATGCCTTATTTCTAAAACCCACAATTACAAATTTAGATTACTTGACATCCTGACATTCTGGAGGTGAGAACAGCCTTGCCATTTCCCTATTTATTAATTAACCTTCCAACTGCTAATAAATCTTGCCAGTAGTAATAAGCATTTCCAAAACTAATAAACTATACTGCTGTTAATAAACCTTACTATTATTAATAAACAATACTAATACTGATAAATCCAACTATACTTAATATACCTTACTAGCAGTAACTCAATTGTTACATTTTATTAATACTTCATATTTTTATGCCTTGGAGATATGCAGGTGTTGCGCATAGTTTGTCTCTAACCCGTGTGCGGTGGACAAATGACTGGGAATCGACTTTGTTTTAAATCAATAATCTTTATTCACACGTGCATACAATGTTAACGTCAATCAATCGCACTACCAGTCTAAGTTATACTGCAGAATGCTAAAGTGCAATACTAAACCTTGAATTAACTTTGAATGACTGACAAGCACCCATCAGATTCTTTATCCGTGAGCTGGCTCCTATTTTCCTTGATGCTCGGTCTTCGGCGTGGTCTGATACCCTGGTCTTCCTTCTACTGGTGGCTTGATGGTCCTCCTCGTGGTGGCTGGTGAAGATCACCATTGATGTGTTCTTGTTGCTGGCTACTGCAGAGCGAGTTCCTCAGGTGCTGCGTAACCTTTTAACCTTAGTGAATTTTGCGCCCTCTTGGGTGGTCCCTGGATCATTGCCAATCGGTTGCTCGGGATTCCATCATCCTGATCGATTGAGTCCAATCAGGGACCGCCACACCGATTTCAGGGTGGGCACTCAATGGCCATGCCTGCAGTTGTTGGGGGTACGTAGGCTTTCCAAATGAGGAGTATAGGTGCTGTTGTGTCTGATAGACAATCGTGATCGATAATGTAGTTCTATTGTCCCTGGGATGGCCTGTAGATGGCCTTTTTCCTGTAAATTGCAGTGTCCAGCCTGCTCACCAATATTTATTTTGACTGTAGCCTACTTGTTCTTGTACTTGGCTAATTTTCCCAGCGTCCTTTACAGAACACCATCTTAGGTGGCCATTCAGCCACACAAGGATGACACAGCAGCTTCTTTTTGTAAAAAATTTGTTTTTATTCAAAATTTTTCAATAACTTTTACAAACCACCACAAAAAGAAAAACAACGAAAAGAAAACATAGCAATAAAACAGAAAACAACTTAACCATTTAACAATTTAACAAAACAAGGTGGGGTATCTGCCCTTAACAAATGAAACCCTTCCACCGCCCAAACCACCCCCCGACCTCCCCCTCCTCCCCATTCCCTCCCCCCCTCCCCGGTTTGCTGCTGCTGCTGCTGACCTCCACCTAACGTTCCGTGAGAAAGTCAAGGAACGGTTGCCACCGCCTGGAGAACCCCTGCAAGGACCCTCGCAAGGCAAACTTTATCCTCTCCAACCGGAGAAACCCAGCCATGTCACTGACCCAAGCCTCTACGCTTGGGGGTTTCGCGTCTCTCCACATTAACAAGAGCCTTCTCTGGGCTACCAAAGAGGCAAAGGCCAGAACTCCGGCCTCTTTCGACTCCTGCACTCCCGGATCGTCTGATACCCCAAATATCGCTATCCCCCAGCTCGGTTTTACCCGAGTGTCCAAGACCTTGGACATAGCCCTTGCGAAGCCTTTCCAAAATCCTGTAAGTGCCGGGCATGTCCAGAACATATGGACATGATTTGCTGGACTCCCTGAGCACCTGACACACCTGTCCTCCACCCCAAAGAACTTACTCATTCTCGCCGCTGTTATATGCGCCCAGTGCACCACCTTAAACTGAATCAGGCTAAGCTTGGTGCAAGATGAGGTGGAATTTACCCTGCCCAGGGCGTCAGCCCACAGGCCCTCATCCAGCTCCTCCTCCCACTTGCCCTTCAGCTCTTCCACTGAGGCCTCCTCCGCCTCCTGCAGCTCCTGATATATTTCCGATATCTTGCCATCTCCTACCCACACGCCCGAGACCACCCTGTCCTCTATCCTCCAGGCAGGCAGCAGCAGGAATTCCCCTACCTGCTTTTTCACGAACGCCCAAACCTGCATGTACCTAAAGGTATTCCCGGGGGTAGCCCAAATTTCTCCTCCAGCGTCCTCAGACTAGCAAAAGTCCCATCAATGAACAAGTCCCCCATCCTTTTGATACCCGCCCTGTGCCAACTTAGGAACCCCCTGTCTATTCGACCCAGAACAAACCTGTGATTGTTCTGTATTGGGGCCCAGATTGAAGCCCTTGCCTCCCCCCTGTGCTGTCTTCACTGCCCCCAGGTCCTCAATGTCGCTGCCACTACCGGGCTCGTGGTATACCGCGTCGGTGGAAGCGGCAACGGTGTCGTTATCAGTGAACCCAAGCTAGTATCTTTACAAGATGCCGCATCCAACCGTTTCCACGCCGCCCCTCTCCCTCCATTAACCATTTCCGAATCATGGATATATTTGCTGCCCACTAATAGCTGCAAAAGTTCGGCTGCGCCAACCAGGCTCTGCCGCTCCTTCAACAACCCCTCCTCGGGGGATTCCACATACCTCCTGTCCACCCGAAGTATCTCCCCCGCCAATCTCTCCCTCTCCATCCTATCCCTCTTGTCTCTGTGGGCCCTGACTGAAATTAGCTCCTCTCTGACAACTGCCAACCGCGCCTCCCATACCACACTCACCGAAACCTCCCCATTATCATTGGTCTCCACATAGCTTTGGATACACCTCCGAACCCGCCCACAGACCTCCTCATCCGCCAGTAGTCCCGCGTCCATTCTCCACAGAGAGCGTTGGCCTCTCTCCTTTCCCAGCCACAACTCCACCCAGTGCAGGGCATGGTCCGGGATCACAATCGCCGAATACTCCACCCCCTCCACTCTCGGGATTAGCGCCCTACTTACCACGAAAAAATCAAACCGCGAGTACGCCTTGTGCACATGAGAGAAGAAGGAAAACTCCTTAGCCCTTGGCCTGGCAAATCTCCACGGATCCACTCCCCCCATCTGGTCCATGAACCCCCTCAGGACCTTGGCCGCTGCCGGCCTCTTACCCGATCTCGACCCAGACCGATCCAGCGCCGGGTCCAGGACCGTGTTAAAGTCCCCCCCCATTACCAAACTGCATGACTCCAGATCCAGAATCCTACTCAACATCCACTTCATGAACCCTGCATCGTCCCAGTTCAGAGCATAGACATTCACTAGCACCACCTGGGCCCCCTGCAACCTGCCACTCACCATAACATATCGACCCCCTTTATCCGCCACAATACCCGCCGCCTCAAATTCCACCCGCTTGCTCACCAAAATGCGACCACCCTGTTCTTCGCATCCAGCCCTGAGTGGAAAACCTGTCCCATCCATCCTTTCCTCAGCCTGGTTTGATCCGCGATCTTCAGGTGCGTTTCTTGTAGCATGGCTACGTCTGCCTTTAGACCCTTTAAGTGCGAAAACACACAGGCCCTCCTGACCGGCCCATTCAGCCTCTCACGTTCCACGTGAACAGCCTGGTCGGAGTGGCTACACACCCCACCCCCCCTGCCGACTAGCCATCTCCTTTTTTAGGCCAGCCACATGCCCTCCCGCACCCTCCAGCCCCCCAGGCGGAGGCTCCCCGTCCCGACTCTCCCCTTTAACATCGAATCCCCCCTCAGTCAGCACAGCAGCATCCCAGCAACCCCCCTTAACCCCCCCCCCAGTCAAGCATCCGCTTAACCCCCCTAACCCCCCATTGCACACCCGTAAGTCAGCTGACTCATGCTGACCCCGGCCGCTCCCGCCTCCACCTCCAATACCCCTGTGGGTTCCCCTTACCAATCTCCAACCCCCCCCCCAACCTAAGTGGGGTAGAGCGGGTCCCCTCCCTACACCCCGTGTGAACAGAGAAAGAAAAACAAAACAAAGTACCGTACACTCAAACCCACAGTTTCAGGTGCCACCCCCACCATTTCGCGGGTAAACCGCGCTCCCTGTCTGGGCCGACCCCACCTCCTGTGACTCAGCTCTTCCCAACTGCGACTTCGCCCAAAGCCTCGAAGGCCCAGGGCAAAGGGGCCGCAAAAACACAAGAAAACATGGGGAAAACCCCAACATAACACTGCCCTAGCCCCCCACACCAATAACCCCCACAACATACTGCAGTCCATTAACTCGAGTCCAGCTTCTCATTCTTGATGAAAGTCCACGCCTCGTCCGGCGTGTCGAAATAGTGGTGTCGGTCCTGATATGTAACCCACAGCCTCGCTGGTTGTAACAGCCCGAACTTCACCCCCTTTCCATGGAGGACTGCCTTGGCCCGGTTGAAACCCGCATGCTACTTGGCCAGCTCTGCACTCCAGTCCTGATAAATACGGATCTCGGTGTTCTCCCACCTGCTGCTCCGCTCCTTCTTCGCACATCGCAGGACACGCTCCTTGTCGGTGAAGCGGTGGAACCTTACCACCATAGCTCTCGGCGGCTCATTCGCCCTCGGCCTCCTTGCCTGGTCTCTGTGCACCCCATCCAGCTCCAGGGGCCGCGGGAAAGCCCCCGTGCCCATCAGCGTACCCATTATCGTGGTCACATACGTCCCAGCATCCGGCCCTTCCATGCCTTAAGGGAGACCCAGAATCTGCAGGTTCTGCCTCCTTGACCTATACTCCAGGTCCTCCAGCTTCTCCTGCCATTTTTTGTGCAGCGCCTCGTGCACCTCCACTCTAACCGCCAGGCCCAGAATCTCGTCCTCATTATCTGAGGCCTTCTGCTGCACCTCCTTGATCGCCGTCCCCTGCATCTTCTGGGTCTCCACCAACCTTTCAATCAACGCCTTCATCGGGGCCAGCATCTCCACCTTTAAATCCGCAAAGCAGCTTCTTAAAAACTCCTGCTGCTTAAATGGGTCCAAAAGTCCGTTATCGGCGGGGGCTGCCAACCGTGCGACCTATGTAGGCATAGCCGCAACCGGAAGTGACACAGCAGCACCTAAGTCTGCGGGAGTTTTATTTGAAACTTTTCTGAAATGCATGCTCTCATGCTGACAGCATCTTGTTTTCAGTTTAGGTTCAGTTTCTCAGTACTCACACCTAGGCAAGATCAACTGCACACAGAACAGTCAGTAGATGCACATGATCAAAAACAGAACAATTGAATATCATGGCCGGGATTCTCCCCTACCCGGCAGGACGGGGGGTCCCGGCGGGATGGAATGGCGTGAACTGCAGTTTTAGGGGCCAAGCCCTAACCTTGAGGGGCTAGGCCCGCGCCGGAGTGGTTGGCGCCCTGCCAGCCGGTGGGAAAGGCCTTTGGCGCCACGCCAGCCACGAAGTCCGTGCATGCGCCAGAGCGTCAGCGGCAGCTGACGTCCTCCCCGTGCATGCGCAGGGGAGGGAGTCACTTCCACGTCTGCCATCGTGAAGATTATGACGAACGCGGAAGGAAAAGAGTGCCCCCACGGCACAGGCCCGCCCGCCGATCGGTGGGCCCTGATCGCGGGCCAGGCGACCGTGGGGCCCCCCCCCCGGGGCCAGATTCCCCCGCGCCACCCCCCCCCCCCCCCCCCCCCCCCCCAGGACCCCGGAGCCCGCCCGCGCCGCTGGTCCCGCCGATAAGGCGATAAGGTAGGTGGTTTGATTCCCGCCGGCAGGACCGGCAGGACCGGCATGACAGCAGCGGGACTTCGGCCCATCGCGGGCCGGAGAATCGCTGGGGGGGGGGGGGGCGCCGATAGGCGCGGCGCGATTCCCGCCCCCGCCGAATCTCTGGTGCCAGAGACTTCGGGAGACGGCAGGGGCGGGATTCGCCCGGCGGGGGGTCGGAGAATCCCGCCCCATGTCTTCCCCACTTTGAAAAACTAAAATACCATATTTTAAATTAAACCATCATAAACAATAGACTTATGTGCATTGAACCATTTTTTAAGAGTTCAGATGTCCATTTTCTCCATGACCAGGAATAGTTTCTGAGTTATGAAGGTTGTTGATGATGGTACTGATATCCACAAACTTGAGGTTGTTGCTCTACGTGATCAGTTCAATGAGGCAGATGATCAACATGGCTCAATGAGAATTTGTGGAGCTTTTAAAACTACTAATAACCCAGCTTCATGCGTAGAGCAGTATCCACTGCTGTTGATTCAAGTCTTGTTTGTTTAACTTTCTGGAGGTCACGTATTGGAAAATGAATGGTATCCTCATAATCACTGTTCTTATAATGCAGTGGCCGGAAGAGTACAGGGAGCTGGTCTGAGGTAAGGGGAGGTTAGGGGACACCCTGGGGGTCACAGGGAGAGAAGGGTAAGGCAAATAATTCCAAAGTCCAAGCTCTTTTCTTTAACCGCCACTGGGAAACTGATTTTTTGACTCGCAGCAAATTAACTGCCCTGACCACAAGAATTCCCACTGCTGGCAGGAGTGGAAAATTCTACCAGTTATAAAACCCACCTAGATTTCTACTATTGAAAGCAATACATTGAATGTCCATTAAAGACTCTGGACAATCTATTGCACCAGATTATTGTTTAGGCAGTGAAGATGAAAATTTATTCCAGGCAGCTTGATTACCAGTGTCATGGTTACACTTAAAGGCCGATGCTGCCAATAGAATTACTGCCAAAATTAAAACAATCCGCGATATATGTACCACACTGAAAAACCCATATCCTGGCAATAAAGGCAAACCTTTCACCACACACACGTCTTTAATTTACAGACTTTTATGCATTTCAGATGTTGCTGGAAATTTGAACAATCTGCATTCCCTAATTCTATCATTCACCTACACTTACTTCTTATTCCTCATACATTGATTGCAAATTGATTTCACATAATACAAACCGCTTTATTATTAAAAATTTACCAAAATAAGATTGATGAGTTCAAGCTTTCATTTTGTCCACAATCCATGTTGCGCCCAATTTTAAAAGTGTCTTTCCCCCTCAGGTTTATGCTCAGATCTATTTACATATCGTTGAATGCGGAATCTTCCCTGCACCAGCACAATCTGGCAGCATCTTAATACTTCTTACAAATGTTGCTTTAAAATGTTTTCCTTCATTTATTTAAGAGTGGTACCTTGATGATGTTCGACGAAAACAGTTGAACACAAATAAACATTTTTAATCCCTCCAAGTACCCAATTTTAGATCACTGAAATTCACTTGTAAAAACATAAATTATTTTCTTGTTTTATTGTGACCCAGTAGACAGTGTCTCAGTAAATTCAAGCAAAAATTACTTTCAACAATTTTTAAAGTATACCTTTTACTGTTCTTGACTCCAAAAGAACCGATTTAATTTTTGAAGTCTCCCTCAAGGCCTGGACATGAGCACAATTAGTGGAAACTTCTGACGCTAATTAATTCACTTCAGGGAGCATTGCCAATTTTGTGGGCAGGGGTTGCTTCTTGTGTAACATTTGTGAGACTAGCGCAAAAGATCACAGAAACTCAAGTTCTGCTGAACACAAATTGCACTTAAAATTCTACAATCTTTTGCGCCAGTTGTGCTGGTTTTGGTCGACTTCCACCAGAAAAAAAACCTCAGTTTAATCAAGGGGTAGCACTGGGTCCGTGTCTTCAATCCCTGAATCACTTTCTCAGAGGTTTTTCATCACCATTTCCTTCCTAACTGCCGTGAGCATAGCTACACCAGATGGATGGAGTGATTCAAATAAAAGGCTCCACCACCGTAATCTTTTCAAAGGCAGTTAGGGATGGGCTGGCCTTGCCAGCGATGCCCATATCCCATGAAAGAATTTTGAAAAGTAATCCCAACTGATTTATAGGGTGATCTATCAATCCCATCAAACGCGATTGATGAGCAACTAGTTGGAAACTTCTATTTACTGGAATGCACTGATTTTTTTTCAGGTGTAACGCACAGTAACTGGACAGGGACTTTTGAATCCCATGTGATGCATTATTAATCCAGAATATCTGGGTAAACTCATTGAATGGAGATGTGGGCCTGTGCCAGAGGAAGAAAGGACATGTCATTGAACAGCAGAAACATATTTTCAAAAACGTCTTACAAAAAGGAAGGATGACAAGAAAAGAAATGTACACTACGCCAATGGACATTTATATAAGCTTAGAAACCTGATTGATTTTCCAAATTATTCGTATTCTGTGAGACACATTTAAGTCATCAGATTGTCAAGCACTTTGAATTCTTATGATCTGATTGTGTGAAAGTGTTTTATTTAATTTAGTGAAGGTTGAAAATGAACCGATTTCTGACCATCACAGAACTTCAGAGTGGGATTTTATTATGACCTTGTCTGGGCTTCAGAGGCACATAAAAAAACAGGTGTTTTTTCACAATAAGGACAAACTTGATCAAATGCCACAAGCTTGTCGAAAGAGATGGCAAGTAACAAACAGCGGAAATTGAAAACAGACTTGTGATTATTTTAAGCGTTGAACATCACTCAAATATTTTATTACTAATGCACCAAGACATTGGACAGTTCCATCTAAATAGCACTTTTAAATATTTTTAAGTTATTCAGTGTTCCCAAGTGATTTTAAATTGTTATGAAGGCCCAGAGTGCATACGAACAAGGAGCGGGAGTTGGCCATTCAGCCCCTCCTGCCTGCTCCACCATTTAATAAAATCATGGCTGATCTGATAGTAACCTCCTACTTCTAGTAACCTATCACCCCCTTGCTCACCAAGTGTGATGACTCAAGACAATACACTGTAAACTTCCAGTAACAACAAAGGGGTTTTATTAACAGTGGGTACAGAGCAATGCTGGATAGGTCTTGAGTCTCCAGCTCATGTACGATTGGTCCCAAGCCAGTCATATGGACCGCAAAGCCTGCCCCCTTAAAGGGGCCGTGCTACCATCTCCCTCCCCCCATTAAGTCCTTCATTACATTTTACAAAGTAAGCTATATACAAGTGCTATATACAAGGTCAAGAGACATAAGGGGAAAGAGTTCAACACAGCGTCAGTCTGCCCGGGGACCTTTGCGCTTTCGTGGATCTCCTTAATCCCCCAGCCAGCTCTACTGTCTCCAAGGCAATCTTATTGTCTGCAGAAGATGACGGGTCTCAGGTAACTCCACCTCCCCTATAGGACAGCTTGCCTTGCCAGCTCCCACCTGGACTGCCATCGGGCCTGACTCGGAAATTCCCAGCTCCCTCCATTCTGGAACAGCCACAGGTGCGCCAATGTCACTAATTGGCCCCATCTGTTCTGGAACGGGGGCAACGGTCTCCTGGCTCCTCACATGGTTGACATGCTTCCGCATAGCCCTGCATTTGACATTTACCACAGACGATACGGGCCCAGATTGGAACACAATTCGACCAGCTTCGAATTAGAAACAGATCACCCAGCTAGAATGATCGGTCACCCTTTTGTGAAGTATGTTGATTTTTCTGGGACGCCTAATATGCCCCATATCCCCCACTAAATTTGGAAATATCAAGTACAATCGTGCGTGACCTGGAGAGTCAAGGCTTCCGTGATGGCATTTTAAATGTCTGTACGGCATTTGCATTGAGCCTGTTGGATGCAGAATGATGTGGGGCTATTCTGGTATGCCAAATTCTGTTCCTCTGAACAAAGTGTTGGAAATTGGTGCCAATAAGAGGGGTGCCATTAATAATAATCTTTATTGTCACAAGTAGGCTTACATTAACACTGCAATTAAGTTACTGTGAAAATCCCCTAGTTGCCACACTCCGGCGCCTGTACACTGAGGGAGAATTCAGAATGTCCAATTCACCTAACAAGCGTGTCTTTCTGGACTTCTGGGAGGAAACTGGCGGAGTCGGAGGAAACCCACACAGACACAGGGAGAACATGCAGACTCCTCACAGATAATGACCCAAGCCGGGAATCGAACCTGGGATCTTGGCGCAGTGAAACAGCAGTGCTAACCACTGTGCTACCGTGCCACCCATTATTGGGCACAATAACTTTTGACAGGCCATGTATGGCGAAGACATGACATTAGGCGTCCACAGTAGTCGCAGAGGTTGTAGCCCCCATCTCTTGTATGGATAGCTACTTGTTCACCAAAACAAGGAACATCCTGCCCCCAAGAAAGGCCTGCCCAGTCAGCATGCAGTCTGGTCCATGGGCGACCAGCCATTTCCATGGGTGGAGATTTGCAGAAGGAGGTAACAACTGTTGAGTCTGGCAGAGAAGGCATTGCCGTCTCACTTCCTCGATAACTTTATTGGTTCCTGGCCATCAGATACAATTGTGAACCAGCATCTTCATTTTTAAAAAATATATATTTTTATTAGGGTATTTGAAAGTTTTTATATCAATAACAATAACAGCGACATACACATGGTACAATAAGTATTTCCACCCCCATCCCAATCTTCACACCCCCAACAATAAAACGGCAGTCTGGCCCTCCCCCCCACCATTTTTGGAATTCTGTTTCTGCTGACATTTTAATTTTCCCCAAGAAAGTTGACGAACGTCTTCCACCTCCGGGTCAACCCTACCATTGACCCTCTTCAGGCAAACTTTATTTTCTCGAGACTGAGAAAACTCAGCCATGTCACTAACCCAGGTCTCTGCACTCAGGGGCTTCAAGTCCCTCCACATTAACAAGATCAGTCTGCAGGCTACCAGGGAGGCAAAGGCCAAGACGTCGGCCTCTTTCGCCCACTGAAGTCCCGGTTCTTCCGACACTCCAAACATTGCCACCTCCGGAC
Source organism: Scyliorhinus canicula (assembly GCF_902713615.1). Taxonomy (NCBI): domain Eukaryota; kingdom Metazoa; phylum Chordata; class Chondrichthyes; order Carcharhiniformes; family Scyliorhinidae; genus Scyliorhinus; species Scyliorhinus canicula. The sequence continues at coordinate 138,889,385 of NC_052150.1, forward strand.
TCGGCACCACCCGTGTTTTGAGCACCGTGGACATTGCCTCAGCGAAACCCTGCCAAAACCCTCTAAACTTCGGGCATGCCCAAAACATGTGGACATGATTTACTGGACTTCCTGCACACCTCGCACACCTGTCCTCTACCCCAAAAAACCTGCTCATCCGGGCCACCGTTATGTGTGCCCGGTGGACTACCTTGAACTGTATCATGCTAAGCCTGGAACATGATGAGGTTGTGTTAACCCTGCTTAGGGCCTCTGCCACAGACCCACCTCCATTTCTCCTCCTAGCTCATCTTCCCATTTGCCCTTTAGATCCTCCACCAGTTTTTTCCTCCGATTCCAAAAGTACCTGGTAGATATCTGATACCTTCCCCTCTCCCACCCAGGTACTGGAGACTACTCTATCCTGTATCCCCCGTGGTGGCGGCAGTGGAAAGGCCTGAACCTGCTTTCTCAGGAAGTCTTGCACCTGCAAATACCTAAACCGGTTCCCTGCTGGCAATTCAAATTTATCCTCCAAGGCTTTCAAGCTGGGGAAGCTCCCGCCTATAAATAGGACCCCCATCCTCCTAATTCCTGCCCTTTGCCATCTTCGGAACCCACCATCCAGCCTACCCAGTATAAACCGATGATTATCATAAATCGGGGTCCAAACCAATGCTCCCTCCACTCTCTTATATCTCCTCCACTCCCCCCAGGTTCTCAGAGCCGCCACCACCACCGGACTTGTGGGGTATCGGGCCGGCAAGAACGGAAGAGGTGCCGTTATCAGTGCTCCGAAACTTGTGTCTTTATATGACGCTGCCTCCATCCGCTCCCACACCGACCCCACCCCACTACCCACTTCCTAATCATGGCTATATTAGCCGCCCAGCAGTAATTGCAAAAGTTCGGCAAAACCAACCCACCCTCCTCCCGACTGCGCTCCAGCAACACCTTCCTCACTCGCGGGGTTTTACCCGCCTACACAAAGCCCAAAATAACCTTATTTACCCACTTGAAAAAGGCCCTCGAGTTGAAGATGGTGAGGCACTGAAAGACAAACAGAAATCTGGGGAGGACCGTCATTCTCACTGTCTGTACCCTCCTTGCCAATGATAGCGGGAGCATGTCCCATCTCTTAAAGTCCTCTTTGCATCTTCATTTTTGTTTGACCCAGATGGATGATGTGCAATTGTAAGAGGGGTTGCCTCACTCAGGATGGAACAATGACTCAAGGGCCCCAAAGTATTACTCCGTCCTCACAGGTCAGCTCAGCCTTGCGAGTTAAGTAGGACCTCAAATGATCAGACTTCTCATGGTGTCAAACTGTTTGTTTAATCCGTTTCAACTTGGTTAATACCACATCTTGCTGGGTCCAATTTTGTACATGACTGGATAATACCAGCAAGGTGTCCAGAAGTTCAGCACCAAGGTGATTTCTTGGGGTACTGGCAGTGGTGCCAAGTTCTGTAGCAACGGGAGTTGGCTCAGTGCATCTACTTTGGAGGTTTGGGTGCCAGGCCTGTGTTGGAAGTTATAGTTCGCGGCCGTGAGCAGCAAGGTCCAATGTTGCTCCCTGGTGGGGATAATTGGGGGTATTGGCTTGTTCTCTCTCAAAAGACCCAGTAGCGACTTATAATCAGTTATCATCATGAATCGCATCCATAAACAAATTGGTGGAACATGTATTTAACACCATAAATGAGTCTAGTCCCTCCGTTTCAATTTGGGCAGAGTTTTGCTCAGCTTCTGAGAGAGTTCTTGAGGAAAAGACAATTGGCCATTCTGGTCAATCCTCCATCTTATGGGATAGAATACGGATAATGACGTATTGTATGTTAGAACAATTGACTTCCCCGGCTTGAAATGTACTAAAAGGTTTAAAGATTGAAGATCTTGTTTTACTAAGCAGAAAGTTTCCTTTTGAGCTCCTTACATTGCCAATGTGGTTGCTTGCTTAGCAAATAAGAATATAAGAACTAAGAGAAGGAGTAGGTCATCTGACCCCTCGAGCCTGGCTTAGGTATTGGCACCACTACACTATTTTAGGACTTAGTTAGGTCCCCGATTTTGAGGATCATGTATTTATCCACCTGGGCAGCCTGATTGCTTGTTAGCTTATACCCCCACATATTCTTATTGATTGGTATGGGTTCAGCTCAGAGACTATGGGGCTGCCCTCTCAGAAAATAGCACTGGTTTAATTATTTCTAATTAAAAACAATGCATCAACTATCTCACTAGACTATTCTTTTGAGACCCTAGGATGAAGTCCATCAAGGACTGCTATCAGCCTGCAGTTCCAACTATTTACTCAGCACTGTTTCTTTAGTAACTGCTAATTTCCAGAGTTTCTTTCTTCCTTCCATTTCCGGGTTCATAGCTTCTTCTGGGATGATGCTTGTAACGCCTTGTACAACTTGAAAATGAAATGAAATGAAAATTGCTTATTGTCACGAGTAGGCTTCAATGAAGTTACTGTTAAAAGCCCCTAGTCGCCACATTCCGGCGCCTGTTCGGGGAGGCTGTTACGGGAATCGAACCGTGCTGCTGGCCTGCCTTGGTGGCCAGCGATTTAGCCCAGTGTGCTAAACAGCCCCTTGGTACCACGATCAAAATTAATTCTGAAGGATACTAAATAACTCATGCATAAGTTAGCACCAAACTTGGGTTTGAAAAGCGTAACGATTTCGTCCATGAGGTGTTCTAAATTTTGCGATGAGGTATGAGGAAGAGTTGAGTTAGATGAGAACTAAATTTACAGGGCAATGGGGGAATAACAGAGGAATGGGATTAATTGGATGGCTCTTATAAAGAGGCAGCATGAGCCACATGGCTCCCTTCTGTCCTGCATCATTCTTTTACTCAATGCTGTGGGATGGACCTTGGCTTTGTAATGACCTTTGATTCCGAAGTGGTATCGTAGGAAAAAATTGGAATTTCTTTAAAATGTCGGTGGAATCTGTAATTGTTTTTAAGAATGTTTGAAAAGAACATTTAAGAGTTTGCAAAAATGTTAACAGGATGAATTTTTATTTTCTTTGATAGCAATAATAATAATAGTAATAACCTTTTATTGTCACAAGTATGAAGTTACTGTGAAAAGCCCCTCGGAAAAACTGGTTGATGTGACCAGGTGACCAGATGCCGATAAGAAAGAAGTTAACGGATGGGAGTTGTGTGGCTGGACACAAAGGAGAGCTGCAGCAGAGGAAAGAGATGGCAAATTTACAAGGAGCTGTGTGAATGTAATACAGATAAATAGAACAGAAAGCCTAAGACAGGTATCATGAATTGAACAATTTTACTGCTGCTGCTTCTGTTTGTCAGAGCCAACCAGACTGTTTAACAGAGCTTATTAAGTGGCTTAGCTAAAAGAGTCTTGGTCTCTGTATCTGAGCTGCTGAAGGGTGCAGGTGAACATTGGTCTGTTGTATTGTCACTACCTGTGATGTCTACTGCTTGAAAATCTTGAAGTAGTCTAGCTTAAGTTACAATGAAGCTTTTATTAACAGTATTTAACTATTTACATACATACTGTAGAGGGTAAAGGTATGGAGCGGACCCAATACTAGGTCCTTACATGTTGTTACCTATCTCTAAACTGGCTTTAGCTCCTGGTCATGTGCCTTTTTACATTAAAGCACCACCCAAATGGTACTTAGTCCAATGTTAACTCTTTAGTTACTAGATCCTTCTGGTATACCTCTTCGCAAGTCTTTAACCCCTGGATAGACTGACATTGGCTTACTTAGTTTACTTCAAATCTTACAACATTAGGAGTGCTGTATACTTAACTTTAGTGTTACAATTAGTCTAACTCTAAACTACTTCATGATGAACATTATAACATGAATAGTATGCATTAACAATATTTTTACTCACCCGCCTTCTCTCTTCAAGCCTTTGAAATTGGAGATTCGGGCTGTTTGGATGTCTTGTGCCTCTGACATGTCTCTTTTGCTGTGCACTCGGGAGAGTGGTAAACTCTAGCGGTTCTTAATCTTGGTTAATATTCGGAGGTTGTACCTGGATGTAGGCATGGCTGCATATGGTTCTTCCATTGATGGATGCTGTACCGAGCCTGGTCAGTCTAGTTGATGTGGCGGTGATTTGCTGTAGTGAGTGGTAATTGTTTCTTTCTTGGTGTTAGTCAAGTTATCGGTGGTGTTTCTTATTCTTCTGCCATCCTTTCCGGCATCAGGATGCTCACAGAGTTGAGGGAGAGCAGCCCTGTGGATGGAAGAGGAGTAGGGAGGTCAGTCACCTTTTTGTAGTTGTGTTTGTGTGAGGCTGCTGCCTGGTTCCAGCTGATGCTGTGGTTTCGGCACGCTGGTCGGTAGTTGTTAGGGTTATGTGTTGGTTCGCCTCTCCAATGTCTGCACCATAGTTGTGGGTGGAGGAAGAAGAGGCTTCTCTGAAGGTTGTTCTGTCTCCAGCGGCACCTCCACTCGGGGGCGCTGTGGTAACATCCCATGCAGTGGTTGCTCTGGCCCTTGGGTAGGTGCATGGTTCTGAAATGAAAAAGAAGAAGAACGGACCTACATACAGAGAAGAGTGGTTACAAATAAAGCCAACATTGAATGATGTGTAATGGTTGGGCTTTCTGGAGGATGCCTTTCAGATTGGGTGGAGACCACGGTTGTCTTCAAATCATCTGCCAGTGTCTTCAAATCATCTTCTGGTTCAAGGAGATCAAGAGATACACAGCCCTCTCTGCTGGGGAGTGAAATGGGTTGATTCTACATGATGCACATCAGATCCATGATCTGTTTGCTGCTGTACCCCAATGGCTGTTGTATCATACCAATGATCTGGAGTCAAACTCCCTCTGTTCTATAGAATGGGATGTCCATTGTTAAGACCCAACGGTCTTCGAGCCATGGTGCCCCATCCAATAGAAATGTCACTCCAGTGCTGGAATCTAACTTAAAGTTGGTGAGAAGGCCATTCACTGAGATGTCAGAGCTCCATAAATAAGAATTGCTTTATCTGATGTCACCCAGAAAGAAAGGTTGTGTGTTTTCCGGGTCAGTGACCTTGACTTAATGGATGGCTCTTGGGTTGTTTGTATGGTGCCAAGGTCATGAAAGGTACAGCTTGCTGAAGTGTCCCTGGTTGTGGAAGTGTCATAGTGTCATAGATGTTTACAGCATGGAAACAGGCCCTTTGGCCCAGCTTGTCCATGCCACCCAGTTTCTATCACCAGGCTAGTCCCATTTGCTCGCATTTGGCTCATATCCCTCTATACCCACACTGCCCAAGTAAATGTCTAACTGTTTTTTAAAGGAAAAATTGTACCTGCCTCCACCACTGCCTCTGGCAGCTCGTTCCAGATGCTCACCACCCTCTGTGTGAAGAAATTTCCCCTCTGGTATCTTTTGTATCTCTCCCCTCTCACCTTAAACCTATGCCCTCTAGTTCTAGGCTCCTCTACCTTTGGTAAAAAATGTTGACTATCTACCTTATCTATGCCCCTCATTATTTTATAGACTTCTATAAGATCACCATTAAGCCTCCTAAACTCCAGGGAACAAAGTCCCAGCCTTTCAGCCTCTCCTCATAACTCAGACCATCAAGTCCTAGTAGCATCCTCATAAATCTCTTCTGCACTCTTTCTAGTTTAACAATATCCTTCCTATAATAGGGTGACCATAACTGAACACAGTATTACATGTGTGGTCTTACTAATGTCTTGTACAACTTCAACAAGACATCCCAACTCCTGTATTCAATATTCTGACCAATAAACCTAGCATGCTGAATGCCTTCTTCACCACCCTGTCCACATGAGACTTCACCTTCAAGGAGCTATGAACCTGTAGCCCTAGATCTCTCCCCAACTCCCTACCACCTCATATTTATCCAAATCAAACTCCATTTGCCATTCATTGGCCCACTGGTCCAATTGGTCAAGATCGTGTTGCATTCTTATATAACCATCTTCACTATCCACTATGCCACCAATCTTTGTGTCATCTGCAAACTTACTAACCATGCCTCCTACATTCTCATCCAAATCATTAATATATATAACAAATAACAGTGGATCCAGCACCGGCCCCTGAGGCACACTGTTGGTTACAAGCCTCCAGTTTGAAAAACCACCCTCCACAACCACCCTTTGGCTTCAGTCAGCAAGCCAATGGAAGGACTCGGAGGACATTGGACTTTTCTGTGAGTGCGCTTTGCACTGCAGCACTGTCACAGTCATTCAGTTGGATAGTTGGGGCTTACCAAGGCTCGGACAGTCTCTGCACTTGTGTGGCTTGATGTGGTGGACAGAATTATGGCTACTGCCTCATGAAGCACTTTCTCATCTGAGAATGATCCTATGTTGGTCTCACAGCTCAGGCAGCGTAACTAGCTGGACAGTCTTGATAAGAGGAAGGCCATCTTTGACTTGCAGAAGGAGTGTGAATGTCTGCGACACCCAGCACGATTCTGTCTTTAATGAGTTCACATTTCAGATTACTGTATTCCTAGCCTCCTGCCATGTGGTGAAGATCATGGTTGAAAGAATTAATAGGCTGCTGGACTCCCCTGTTACATTTAGTGCATTCTAAAGAACTCGTTAGATATCAGGTTGAAGAAAAGATTTTAAAACATCATAAAATGTAGCAGATGATGCATCTATGGCTTCCCTGATGATTAAATTGTCTGCAATTGGCCCAATGGAATAAAGTAATGTGTTAACTGATTCTGCCTCTGGCTTTTTATTTCATCCTGCAGAAGTGATATACCTCAGCAATCTTTTCCTCCAATAACTCCAATTGTAAGATTGGTCAGGGCAAACCTCACGGTTGGTCGGAGGATGAGGCTTGCGCCATTTAGTCCTCCTCTTCCAAGGCTTCCCTTCTTTGGAGTTATGCAGGTTATGCAAAGCACAGCACACCATGACCATAAGTGAGACTCAAACAGGAGAGTATTGAAGAGAGCCACCTGGTTGGTTCAAAAATGGAGATATAATTTTTAACAGACCGTGGGTTTTGCACCGAGGTCATTAGCCATCTCTTCAGTCATACAGGAATCAGCCATCCAATAATTCCAGTTCACAGAACATCCCAGAGATCTGGCAATATCTATGTATGTAGGCATCATGACTACTACCAGTTTTGCGTGAAAGCACCTATATTATGCTTTGCCTGTGGTCACATGCAAGCTGCACATTGATGAAATGGTAGCGTTTTCTGTTAATGAATGCCCCTGGCTGTCCTGATGGTGCTTTAATTGTCAAATGTGTGCAGTCTATTACCCCTTGCACCCTTTGGAGATAAGGCAATGATACTAAAGCCTCTGGCTCGGTCTGTCTGATTGGCGCTGGCGTCGCTAAATTAAATGGAGTGACAGACAAATGTACATTGCAACATTTATGCAATGATGAGCTGTTGGTTGTAAAATCCCATAAAGTGCTCCAGATGATATCTGGAAGGACCTGGAGGTGAAAAGAAATCAGGGCCACTGCGATCTTCAATGCCCCAGGCATAGAATATTCCAAAACAATTTGAGGCAATATTCCCAGCCAACATGTCACCCAGTGACATGATTATCTCCATGGAGGGACAGCAGTGCTCTGAGGCACTGATGCTCTGATATTTCGAGGTGTGTCATCTTTTGCCAGTATACTCTCTTGTCATGATATTGCCTTCACTCACCTTTGCCGACCTGCCTGTTGCCTCTTTTCTGCAGGGCCTTGTCCAGCAGCAAGTTCCCCAAATTCACGGAACCTCAGGCTGCATCTGCCCTTGGCCAGCCTCCTTCCTCCTCCTTCTCTTCCTCTCCTCCAGGAGCATCCTCTGCAACACACAGGGTCCATTTGGACACTGATCGCAGGGTCTAATACCTGGTTCAGGAAATTCACTGCATCTCTATCTTCCTGCATCCTTCTCTGAAAAATATCTCTCAACGACGGCCCAATACCATTCACAAAGTAATTTGCAAGACTCAAAAACTCAAATAGCCTCTCCAGCTGCTAAAGTCAGCCATTGTCTCACTTGTGGACTTTGAATCCATCTTTGCAATGCCTCCTCATACCTGGCATGACTCCCTCCAAATGCTTTTCCCATGCACCCACCAAAATATTGCAACTGCAACGTAAAATACAATTCCAATGCCTTATTAACATGTTGAATCGGCCTTTCATTCATTTTTTAAAAAATGGCGTGATTACTGATTTTGGCACCCACTTGACTCCATATTATCAGAGACCAGCGTGATGTTGTCAGTTTAGCAACACAACATCATCACGCAGGATTTTACATAAGTGCAAAGGGCGGTGACCCAAATTTCCAACTGTAAAATTCACTCCAAAATTTTGTGAATCCTTTGAGATGTTGTAGGAAAAGAATGACAAGAATTTGCATTTTGTGTAGAAGGATAACCAATGGTCTTTAATCTTTCCATAATGTTGTCCATTTAAGTTGCTAAATTGTTTCAATTACCTATTTAAATAGTTAAGTTGTGCCAGTTGTCCAACAACATGGAAAAGTTTATTTTAGTTTCATACCCCTAACTGAAGAGAAAGTGTCACCCCCTAATCTGGAAGTCCCATATTGAATCAACTTGCATAATTTTAATAGCATTTGTCTCCTGGCAAAACCAAGTAAACACTTCCAGTTAGGAACCTGCATTTAATGCCCTTTGAAGCGTGTGACATCTAAATGTGTTTTCCATTATGTGTCTTTTTCAAAGATTATAGGGTCTCCAATATACTTAAAGAGAAGGATGGAGGTTGTTTTTAAATTTTAACTTTTGCTTTCTGTTTTTCATTTGTGAATAACTCAAAGCCACCTAATATTCATTTTAGAAGGTGTGGGAAGGGAAATGTTTACCATTTCTCACTTCCATTCCAAAATATTTAAAATATTCTGTAACTTAAAAACTGTTTCTACGTGCGACACTTTTCAGTTAAACAAATTCACTACAATTAAAATCACCCGAGGAGGAAGAGACACTGCGAGAAGCTTACATATTTTCTCTGGGTTTAGAATATGTGTCATAGGTCTGTTACGGAATTCAGAAGGATCTTGGGTGCTGAGGTGGGGTGTGTGTGCATGTGATGTCGAGCTCACTAACCCATTTATACCTAAAAAACAGACTGGTAGAAAATGAAAATCACATGGAGAAGAGAATTATCACTAGCTATTCACTGGCTCTTATTTCCCAGTGAACATTGATTCAGGTTAAGCACCCACATACAAATCAGTGTCAAATGTCCACCAACACAAATTTTGGCTCATCACCCGCCGTTATCATTAATTTCTCAACCCGCATGAGCAGTTCAATTTGGGAGGCGGCCATTTCCTGTGATATTGAAGAGAACCTTTGGCTGCTCTCAGGTACGTTTTGCGATACATTTTATATACGCTAGTACGTTTTGGGATACATTTTACTCTTAGTGCATCAGGCGGACCACGGGTGTCAATGGGATGGCAAAAGTGCCCAACTGACCTTTAACTGCCAGCCTCCCAATTTTTCACCTGGCTAGTAGTTGAAACTTGCCCAATAACAGAATGATCAATGTGAACATAGAACATAGAACGATACAGCGCAGTACAGGCCCTTCGGCCCACGATGTTGCACGAACATGGGAAGTCAAAAACTAAAGGCCATCTAACCTACACTATGCCATTATCATCCATATGCTTATCCAATAAACTTTTAAATGCCCTCAATGTTGGCGAGTTCACTACTGTTGCAGGTAGGGCATTCCACGGCCTGACCACTCTTTGCGTAAAAAACCTACCTATGACATCTGTCCTTTATCTATTACCCCTCAATTTAAGGCTATGTCCCCTCGTGCTAGCCACCTCCATCCGCGGGAGAAGGCTCTCACTGTCCACCCTATCTAACCCTCTGATCATTTTGTATGCCTCTATTAAGTCACCTCTTAACCTTCTTCTCTCTAACGAAAACAACCTCAAGTCCATCAGCCTTTCCTCATAAGATTTTCCCTCCATACCAGGCAACATCCTGGTAAATCTCCTCTGCACCCGTTCCAAAGCTTCCACGTCCTTCCTATAATGAGGCGACCAGAACTGTACGCAATACTCCAAATGTGGCCGTACCAGAGTTTTGTACAGCTGCAACATGACCTCATGGCTCCGGAACTCAATCCCTCTACCAATAAAGGCCAACACACCATAGGCCTTCTTCACAACCCTATCAACCTGGGTGGCAACTTTCAGGGATCTATGTACATGGACACCGAGATCCCTCTGCTCATCCACACTGCTAAGAATTTTGCCATTAGCCAAATATTCCGCATTCCTGTTATTCTTTCCAAAGTGAATCACCTCACACTTCTCTACATTAAACTCCATTTGCCACCTCTCAGCCCAGCTCTGCAGCTTATCTATGTCCCTCTGTAACCTGCAACATCCTTCCACACTGTCTACAACTCCACCGACTTTAGTGTCGTCTGCAAATTTACTCACCCAACCTTCTGTGCCCTCCTCTAGGTCATTTATAAAAATGACAAACAGCAACGGCCCCAGAACAGATCTTTGTGGTACGCCACTCGTAACTGAACTCCATTCTGAACATTTGCCATCAACCACCACCTTCTGTCTTCTTTCAACTAGCCAATTTCTGATCCACATCTCTAAATCACCCTCAATCCCCAGCCTCCGTATTTTCTGCAATAGACGACCGTGGGGAACCTTATCAAACGCTTTACTGAAATCCATATACATCACATCAACTGCTCTACCCTCGTCTACCTGTTCAGTCACCTTCTCAAAGAACTCAATAAGGTTTGTGAGGCATGACCTACCCTTCACAAAACCATGCTGACTGTCCCTAATCATATTATTCCTATCTAGGTGATTATAAATCGTATCTTTTATAATCCTCTCCAAGACTTTACCCACAACAGACGTGAGGCTCACCGGCCTATAGTTACCGGGGTTATCTCTACTCCCCTTCTTGAACAAAGGGACCACATTTGCTATCCTCCAGTCCTCTGGCACTATTCCTGTAGCCAATGATGACATAAAAATCAAAGCCAAAGGCTCAGCAATCTCTTCCCTGGCTTCCCAGAGAATCCTAGGATAAATCCCATCAGGCCCCGGGGACTTATCTATTTTCACCTTGTCCAGGATTGCCAACACGTCTTCCCTACGCACCTCAATGCCATCTAATCTAATAGCCTGGGTCTCAGCATTCTCCTCCACAACATTATCTTTTTCCTGAGTGAATACTGACGAAAAGTATTCATTTAGTATCTTGCTTATCTCCTCAGCCTCCACACACAACTTCCCACCACTGTCCTTGACTGGCCCTACTCTTACCCTAGTCATTCTTTTATTCCTGACATACCTATAGAAAGCTTTTGGGTTTTCCTTGATCCTACCTGCCAAAGACTTCTCATGTCCCCTCCTTGCTCGTCTTAGCTCTCTCTTTAGATCCTTCCTCGCTTCCTTGTAACTATCAAGCGCCCCAACTGAAACTTCACGCCTCATCTTCTTCCTCTTAACAAGAGATTCCACTTCTTTGGTAAACCACGGTTCCCTCGCTCGACCCCTTCCTCCCTGCCTGACTGGTACGTACTTATCAAGAACATGCAATAGCTGTTCCTTGAACAAGCTCCACATATCCAGTGTGCCCAACCCTTGCAGCCTACTTCTCCAACCTACACATCCTAAGTCATGTCTAATGGTATCATAATTGCCCTTCCCCCAGCTATAACTCTTGCCCTGCGGGGTATACTTATCCCTTTTCATCACTAACGTAAAGGTCACCGAATTGTGGTCACTGTTTCCAAAGTGCTCACCTACCTCCAGATCTAACTCCTGGCCTGGTTCATTACCCAAAACCAAATCCAATGTGGCCTCGCCTCTTGTTGGCCTGTCAACATATTGTGTCAGGAAACCCTCCTGCACACATTGTACAAAAACGACCCATCTAATGTACTCGAACTATGGGCGAAATTCTCCGCCCCCCACGACGGGTGGGAGAATAGCGGGAGGGCCTTCCCGACTTTTTTGACGCCCTCCCGCTATTCTCCCACCCCCCCGCCGAAATCCCGACACGAATCGCTGCCGCCGTTTTTTTACGGCCGGCAGCGATTCACAGCTGTTAGAAGGGCCGAAGTCCCAGCCCTTTACGACCTTTTTACGAACGGCAAACACACCTGGTCCTGCCGTTCGTAAAAACGTCGTGACTACCTGGAAAAAAATAACCATGGCACCGATTGGCACGGCAGTACCACGGCCGTGCCAAGGGTGCCATGGGCCCGCGATCGGTGCCCACCGATCGCGGGCAGCGGGCCCGATGCCCGCGCACTATTTGTCCTTCCGCCGCCCCGCAGTATCAATACGCGGGGCGGCTGAGGGGCAACCCGGACCGCGCATGCGCGGGTTTCGCGCAAAAAAGCGGTGACGTCACCCGCGCATGCGCGGGTGGCGTCTTCCCACCTGCGCATGCGCGGCTGACGTCATATGACGCGTCAGCCGGCGCTAAGTCCGACAAGCGGGTTTAACGATTTTCGTTAAGCCCGACTTGTCGGAGCCTCCGACGTCGGGCTGCTAGCCCCGACGGGGGACCAGAATCGGTCCCCCGTCGGGAAGGGGCGCGATGCCGTAAAACCCGCCCGGGTTTTACGGCGGTTTGACGATTTTTCCCGTTTTGGGAGAATTTCGCCCTATATCTTTTCCAGTCAATATTTGGAAAGTTAAAGTCTCCCATAACAACTACCCTGTTACTTTCGCTCTTTTCCAGAATCATCTTCGCCATCCTTTCCTCTACATCCCTAGAACTATTAGGTGGCCTATAGAAAACTCCCAACAGGGTGACCTCTCCTTTCCTGTTTCTAACCTCAGCCCATACTACCTCGGAAGAAGAGTCCCCATCTAGCATCCTTTCCGCCACCGTAATACTGAAAACAGGCCACAAATATGTTTTATAATATATTAATAAAATAACTGACATTGTTGCTTCTTTGTTAGATTGCTCATGGAAATAAAAAAATAATGGAGCACATTAATCTCTTCACTGTATGAGAAATCATTTTGAAAAACAGATTGCCCAATCATCAGAGAAACTGCTAGATTTTCATTTCAGACTGGAGATGTTGGGGCTGGCCTCTTTAAATTCATGTTTGCACCTGATATGTCCTTACCCTAACGTGTCTGTTATTTTTAGCTGCATCCTTCAGCTATCAGTGGGTTCATTTGAACTTTTGAGAATTTGAGTCACTACTCAGATACTTTATATTTAATTTTCACATTCTTTTGAATTTAATGAGGAAGAAATTAATGGTGTAAAATTGGCCTCACGCTTTGCAATTTAGTGCCAGGATCAGCTTCCTGGAAGAGCGCAAGATACCATATTAACTTGAGTGACTTTTAGCCACCCTGGCCTTCTGCCTGAACTAGTCGCTGCAAAAGTATAAAAATCAGTGTTCTGTGCTGGTTGGTGGACCCTGAATGTCAAATTTAGATACAAATGGGTAGAGATTGAGCTATGCATGTTCTGTCTAGTTGCACAGAGCATTGAGCGGCCTATCCAATGATCCTTAAAGGAAACATTGAATGCATCTCAGAGAAGGTTCAGGTTTTACCCCTCTGGCCCCAGGAGAAGCAGAGTACTTCTCCTCCTCGAACCAAAGAAATCCCTCGGCTCCCTCACCTCTTTTTGGGCCTTCCTATGGATCACTTCCCAGCCCTCATCATCGGAACCTGTAGCTCAATGACTCTCAAATCTGAATTTGATTCTGGCACCAGGTGGCGCCCAGATTGTAACTCTACTGTCTTTGCACCCATTTTATGAGAGGTCCATGACTGCATAATTTCACTCCCGCTTCTTCTGTGCTATGTGCTCTGTTCCTAGGTGTGCTCAAATCTGTACCTGGATTTACGAATAATTAGACAAATAATCTGACCCGGACAATTTAAGTGCATTATCATTCCATTGGATAAGCGCAAACACTCAATAATTGAAAACGGATTTTGGCCCAGAGGCAAAATGAAACCTAGCGATTTACCACATGAATGAGGCTATTCTTGCATGATTTAATCTGATCAATGATGAAAGTAAAAAGCATTATATAGTTGAAAATGTTCATCATCATACCACCATTGCACTCAACACCACTTAAGGCATTTTACAATCCCATCAAGAAATTGTTATTGCTCAAAATAGTTAGCCAATTGCAAGCACCACAAGTCTCAACATCTGGAGATGTTTCAACTGTTCAGACAAAATGTAGAGTTGCAAGCATGAGAAGAATGTTAATAAGTGTGATTAGTCGAATAGTTACAGGCGACTAACACATGATAGGGGGAACTATCCAGCTGTAAACGCTAAATACCATATGTGATTTTTTTTTAATGACTTTTTGTCGCATGCTATTCAAATAAATGCTACATGGAGCAATAGAAAGCAACTTCTAAGATATTTTTTTAAATTATGATCACGACGCAGCATCTCTAATAAAAATCATTTTATTAGTTTTTTATTGGGAACAGCAAAAATAAAATCTAATGCCAATTGGTTTGACAGCATCATACTTGACAAGGCGTGGAATCTTACCAAGGGGCGGGGGGTCCCAGCGGGATGGAGTGGCGTGAACCACTCCGGCGTCGGCCCGCCCTAAAGGTGCAGAGGAGGGAGCTAGGCCGGCGCTGGAATGGTTTGCTCCCCGCTGGCTGGCGTGGAAGGCCTTTGGCCAAATGGACTCCGCCGGCAGACACGAGTCCGCGCATGCGCGGGAGCGTCAGCGGCTGCTGACGTCATCCGCGCGCATGCGCAAGTAAGATTCACCTACGCGTCGGCCATAGCGGAGGCTGACACGGCTGACGCATAGGAAAAGAGTGCCCCCATGGCACAGGCCCGCCCGCGGATCGGTGGGCCCTGATCACGGGCCAGGCCACCATGGGGACACCCCCCAGGGCTAGATTGTCCCCCCCCCCCCCCAGGACCCCAGAGCCCGCCCGTGCTGCCAGGTCCCACCTGTAAGGGACCTAGTCTAATTTACACCGACAGGACTGGCAAAGAACCAATGGGACTTCGGCCCATCGCAGGCCGGAGAATCGGCGAGGGGGCCGCTGCAAGTGGCCGCCGACTGGCGTGGCGCTATTCCCACCCCCGCCGAATCTCCAGTGCCGGAGAATTCGGCGGCAGGCGGGAGCGGGATTCACGCCGCCCCCCCCCCCCCCCCCCCAGTTATTCTCCGACCCAGCGGATGATCGGAGAATCCCACCCCATGTATTTTCAAACTGATGGTTCCAGTGCGAAAAACCGGAAAGATTCCCGTCAGGAAATCGCATGGAATATTGAGCCTATTAAAAGAATGCTTTCAAACCAAGTGAATGACGCCTCTCTCTGGGGTAGCCTGCCGCTGATTCACTCGCCCGGAGACAACTTAATGTCAGCAATCAGTGGGGCGCTCATTATAAACGCCATCCCAGCACTCATTCCAGATCCAAGCAGGGGATGGCTTCTGGGAAGCCAGTGCCAAGATTCTCTGAAGAAGCCCTGGCCAAACTTTTGGATGGTGTGCAGCAGAGCCGGGATGTCCTGCACCCACATTTCCACCAAGTTCACCACCCCCATGTGGAAGGGAATGGCAGCCTTAGTGAGTGCCAGCTCGGTCTGGAAGAGGACAGGGCAACAGTGCCACAAGAAGGTGAATGACATTCTTCACGTGGTCAGGGTAATTCTGCCTCCTCAAGTGTCCTGCTGCATCTCCAAGGTCAACTCTCATCCAGCCACCTCACTCCATGTTCCCCGTAATAGCTAATCTGCTCCTCACATCCCCACTCCCACTCAAGCCACACATGCCAGACTTTATCACCATCTGAACTGGTAGGATTCCCACCTATACTCTCCACACCCATCTAATTGCAGGATGAACCTGGAACATAACCGGCATGAGCAGGCAGCCATCCAGAGTCATGCCCAAGGTCAAATGTCTCATGCCATTAGAGAAAAGACCTCTTTGTGAGGGGCAGAACTGTACCAGCGCAGAGGGCAAAGTGGGGGCAGCAGACAAAATTGAGAAACCTCAAGACACAAAGTCATGGTTTAAGCCTCATGTGATTAAACTTTCACCCATCAGTGTGCCCCTGTGATGCACTATTGCCTTCTCACTTCCCTCAAAGGTCAATTGGTCGACTAACCCAGACTATTCTCATGCTGTCTCGACACCACAGACCTGAGCAACTCCGAGGGAGACAATTCGGAGACAAGCATTGTGGAGGCATCAGAGATGTCACCCGCACCCTCCACCGGTGCAGATACTCACACCTCAGGGGCATTAACCAGTAGACAGGCCTGTGATTCATTTACTGGTGAGTACCTCACAGCTGATGATCCACAGCAGGCTGAGGCAGGGACATCCCAGGGAACTCAGAGGGATGCCGGAACCCAGGGCTCTGCAGAGCCCCTGGCTGATGACGTGCTCCAAGATCAGGTTGTCTCAGAGCTGCTGGAACTGCAAAGGCAGAGTTACAAGCATCAGGAAGGGATGACAGCATCCCTCCTCGGACTGCAAGGCTGATTTGAGATGCCTCATCCTCTTCTGTCCGAGAAGGTGCCATCACTCCTATGCAATGAGGCCATCACTGCGAGGGTGGCATCAGCAGCGGAGTCTTTGGCACAGGACTTTTGCTCAGTGGTGGTGGATGTCCGTTCCATGGTTCAGCTAATGAACTCCATGCAGGCAGTAATGGGAATTCATGAGAGTCAGCACCAGGGGACGGCGGGGTTTCTGGATCTCACTTCAGCTGCCCCTCTATCCCATAGAGGAGCCCCGGGATCTCCAGACATCCAAAGGGAATAGTATAGGTGGGAGCGCAGCCCAGGGCCTTTCACCCAGGAGATGTCCTTCCTGTTCAATGACATCCCCCCCCCCCTGCACTGAATACCGAGGAAGGCAGCACAGCAACATCAGTGCAGCCCGAGAGTAGACTCAGACCTCAGCTGAGGGAGGGTCAGGGAAAGTAAGAAACTGTAGGCACCTACTGAGCACGGGTGAACCTAGGCACTAGTAGAGATAACTCACCATTGAAATATCGCATTTCAATTAAATGACACTTTGTTCACCCACACAGATCCTTCAGATTGTCATTTCATGGTGCAATGATCCGTGAACCCCTGTGCAAACCCAACGCTTCTTGCCTGTGGAGTGTGATAATGGCAGCGCAATGTTTCTCCCACTTCCCACACTGACAAAGCAGTAAAAACGCACTGCTGCTGGCATGGAGATCACCCCCCCATACCCACCCCACAGCAACCACACCAGCACCCCCCCCCCTCCCCCACCCCATTGAAGGAAGGCCACACCCTTGCTTCTCTACACACAGCATGAAAGCTTATTCCACTCATATTTGCCACTCATCTCCTGTGGTGAGGATGCCTCGGGCTGACAAAATGTTGAGAACCTGCCCACCTCGGACATAAATTGATGAAAAACACTGGCACCTCTGACCTCGGAGGGGACCAACCAGCATCTCTCAAACCTCTGATCAACCCGTTCATTGGCAGGATGCCTTCACTTCTGTCTTGCAGGAGTCAGAAATATCACAGCGGATGAGAAGAGCATTTCTCTCTCCACAATGTGAGTAAGCATCATTCCCCTGCAGCGTGGGGCCAATGACTTTAGTGCCCTGCCCATGAATGTTGCAACCACCATGAGGACCTCCTGCAGGCATCACATTAATGAGTTGATGTCAGACCCCATGATGGGAGAGCTCTTCACTCTCTAGTTCCGGTCGTCCCCAAACCGAAATGCGATGAGGTTATCCCTCCCCGACCTTCTCACCTGAGGAGATGTGGCACCCTCCCATGTCCTCCTGGCTCAGCTGCTCTCCTCAATACAATTCCAGGTTGTACAGAGCACAGCAGACCACATGAAGTGGGACACCCTCTGAGGTTGTATTGGAGGGCCCCCCTGCCCAGTCCAGGCACAGGAACCATATTTAAAATAATAAACTTTATTGTCTCAAGTAGGCTTACATTAACACTGCAACAAAGTTTCTGTGAAAAGCCCCTAGTCGCCACATACCGGCGCCTGTTCGGGTACACAGAGAGAACAGTCCAATCAACTGCTCGACCAGCGTGTGCATTGATGCATGACCTCATTGTTATAGTGAGTCTCAAGCCGCACTATCCCTCGAGCTCCTGCTTTCCCTCAAAAGAGGGCTGGGGCCTGCGAGTGTTGCAAAATGTAACTAACATGGAAGGTCCTCGGTATATGGGCACAAATCTGCATGATGGGCGCCGCTTGGTCACAGGCAATCTGGACAATGAGAGAGTGATATATCCCTTGCGGTTCAGGAATGGTGCCCCATACTGCCATGGGAGCCACAGAGTGATATGGATGCAGTCGATGACATCCTGCACCTGGGGCATCTCCTTCGAGGCTCCATGATCTGTGGTTCTGCTCCCAGAAGAGCAATGGGCGCAGCCTCCCCCTCAACTGCAGTGCTCTGGTCCTGGCTGTGTGCAGTGGCATGTCAAAGTCGCTGCTGTTGGTCGATCGCAATCAATAGAATAGCCAACATGACTAGCTCCATGGTTCTGCAGAATCATAAGCTGAAAGGAAGAGAATATCAATGTGAGCGATGAGTATTCCTCACAGTGTCCTGGCCCTCAACCCTCTATGCTTTTGGGACACCCACCCATGTGCTTCAACCTCAGTGAGCTCCTCTCCACTGAGCCTCCCTCCCCTTTAACACAATAGCCACTTCCCCATAATTGTTCCTCTCAACTGCACCTGGATGAAGCACACTGACCCGAGAGTGCCTCAGTGGTACCTAACCCTTGACCATTCCTCACCCCCAGCCTAAATGTTAGATGATAAAGTGGTTGAGTGCATGCATTGGACCAGTGTTTTTACCTCAACAATGACCCCTATCATGACCATGATGGGGTGAAAGATGACAAACTTCACCATAATGCCTTGCATTGATGTCCACAGTCTCTCTAATGTGAACGTTAGTATGAGCATTGGAGTTCATGCTTGGGGTCATGCTTCCAAAGGGATCTTGACTCCAACTATTATGATCAAACCAAATAGACTAAATTAAATAATCTGAGGATCAACTAATATGTGATTAAAAGGGTCAATAAAGCACCCCAGACCCTATGAGGCCAACTGGGCATGGAAGGCCTCAATGATGCCTGTGGACACCGAATGATCTGTCTCCAGGGACCACCCGGCCATGAATGTAGCCGGTGTAGAGGGGCAGATTGTCTGGTTGGATGACCCCCTCAGCTGCCCGCTACCTGGACCTGTTTATGGCAAGTTTGGCCAGGAACAGGTTCACAAGGAGGTCCTTCTCCATCTCTGTCCCTCTCCACACCGAGTCCCCATAAATCAAACAAATCTGTATTGGAAGATTTTTCAAATGACTAAAAAGGAGGTGCAGTCTATAACAACTTATATATGCATGGTCCACAGACTCCACAAGGCCGCATAAAGACGCAGACATCTTGGGAGTTTGTGAACTGATGCAGTCTAATAATAATAATCTTTATGATTGTCACAAGTAGGCTTACATTAACACTGCAATGAAGTTACTGAGAAAAGTCCCTAGTTGCCACATTCCGGCGCCTGTTCGGCTGCACGGAGGGAGAATTCAGAATGTCCAATTTGCCTAACAAGCACATCTTTTGGGACTTGTGGGAGGTTACCGGAGCGCCCAGAAGAAACCCACGCAGACACAGGGAGAACGTGCAGATTCCACACAGACAGTGACCCAAGTGGGAATCGAACCTGGGACCCTGGCACTGAGAAGCAACTGTGCTAACCATTGTGCTACCATGCCCTCTACTGTTGTATGGGACTGCTGCATGGAACACATTCCACTCCAGGTCCCCAAGAGTAAGTGGGAGGTCACCTCCATAGAGTGACCTCCACTGGGACGCCCGCTGCCAGATGGAAACAAGGCGCGCCTGCTGTGGATCGAGGGCAAGGAAGTGAAAGGCGTACAACAACAGACCATATTGGAAAACCATCCATGCAGTACAAAGGGGCACAGAGGGTATTTCCGTGAGGTGGCTCGGGTAGTGGGGCCCCGGATCCTGAGGGGGGGTTCGGGGCTTGGGGCCAATGCAAAATTCTGCTCGAACAAAGGCATGGCCATACGGGAGTGCACCGCATACCTGCTCTGCCTCGAATCCACAAGTGCCATTGGGTCCAAGCATGACCATTCGGAGGTCATGGATGGCATTTGCCACGTGTTTGACAAGCATCGCCACGCAGCATGCCAATTCATGGGGTGTCATCTCGCCCACTCCTCTGTCATCTAGCACATACCTGATCCTGGTCACCACAGCAGCTACAGCTCGCCTCTTCGCCAGGCACCTTTAATGACAATGGTGGATGTGCAGATTCCTGACAACAGCCACTACGCCAGACGGGGGGAGAGCTGCAGCATGAGGTGACCATATTCCAGACTTTGAGCATATTGACCCGTCAGCAGCCAGGAAGGCACATAAGCTTTGACATCCCAAGAGTTGATCTTTGACATTAAAGGGATTCTTGGTAACAAAGTTGAAGCAGAACTAGGTGTCATAACAAGAAATGCCAAAGATCACAACGTGACTAATGCTGACAAAGGGTCATCTGGACTTGAAACGTTAGTTATTTTCTCTCCCGACAGATGCTGTCAGACCTGCTGAGGTTTTCCAGCATTTTCTCTTTTGGTTTCAGATTCTAGCATCCGTGGTAATTTGCTTTTATTATTTGACTAATGCTTTTAGTTGATTTCCAAGTGACTATAAAATGAAGCTGAGGCTAATTGTATGCCTATCTTATAGCAGGTAGACGCAATTTTGAAAAACAATAAATGAGTGTTGAAGCTTCCAGCTCAGGCCTTTGCTAGGATCAGCAGCTGTAGATTCTGAGATTAGTCCTGGTCTCCTAAGAGCCATTAAGCCAATGTTTTTATTCTCATAAATGGTAGCCCTATGATATGCTGCAAAATTAAGGCCTTGTGAGTGATACTTCACAAGTGTCATTGATGTGCATAATGATAGCTCTGTCCCAGATTCCATCTGAACCTTAACTAAATGCAAACCTTTGCTGTCTACATAGGCCATATGGTTGACATGAGGAATGTTGACGATCAGATGAGTGCAGCCTGCAATGCTCTGCATTCCAAGGAAAGCTCTGTGCATTATCAAGTTGATTCCTTCATTCCACTGGGAAAATAATAGGCATTGTGCCTTGCAAATGTAGCATTTGGAACTTGCTTGATATATGTATGCACTGTCGACTGCATGATGTGACAGATGATCCCTGTTGAGGATTATCAGGATCCGGCAGCATAAAAGCTTCACGCTGTGGTGAGTTCTCTTCTATAGGAAGGGTCATGTCTGTTCCAGATGTTGCCGGTATGTCATCCTGCAGCGGATGGTAGAACTATGCGGCAGCCTGTCCTGTGAATGGGAGGAAGCAAAGACAGTTCTCTGACATTTCCAGATATATGTAGCACATTGTATTAGTGCAAGTTCTGGAATAATGTCCATGTGGGTGAAAAGCCTGTAGTGTCATTGCACTGAAACTCTGATGAACGTGAGCATTGCAGAAGGAGCCCTGCTACAGCGACTCTGAAAGGCAAGTGGTTAATTCACTGCTGGGAATCATCAAACAAGGTGGCAGGAGTGGTTTGAGGCCAGCTACTGCAAGTACTGACACTATGATTATAGGGCAGCCTGCACTCTCTGAAATCAATCTTCCCAATAAACTTGCATGTACTGAAGGCCTGAGAAAGATGGTATGTGAAGGAATGGCAGAAGACCCTGGGTGGTCTCACGGCTCAGTGATGTCTCCCTGCAGGTTCTCCGCAAGGCCTCTTGCCAAGGCAGGAAGAAGAGATCATCCTGACAGACTAAGCAAGCCTGGAGATTGTGGAGGTGATCAGCAGTTGTATGGTGACACCCAGAATCTGGATCCAGCGCAACTTGCTATTATATTCTTGCTCTTCTTGTAGTACAGAAACAGAATATTTACAGAGTCTGCTGAGGTAAGGAAAATGGTAACTTTATTGAAAAACATCTTACTGTGGCTTCCTTGCCAAAAGATCTAAAGGGAGAGCAAGATCATCAGACATTGCATCACTTCCTGCGATGATGTATACTGTGTCTCATTACCATATCACACCATTAGATTGAACCCTTTAAGATACATCCACTAATTCATGATCTCATATCTGGAGTGGCTTTGAAGCTCCTTGATTGCCACACACTCTTGAATAATCTGAACACACTGGTAAAATTGCAGTTAATTTTATTTTGACAGGTTTAGTTACCTTCCTGTATGTTTGAAGGTACGGTTCTCCCACCAGGTCCGCCACCTTTTGGAATATCCAGTTGCGACTTCATTCTCAACACCTTCCACTGCAATTATCTGACTCTTTCAGCCTTCCAGCCTGTGGTAGTATGACTAGGGGGATTACGGTACCTTCAGAGGTGAGCTGCCATTGGTGCAGAGGACTCGCTGCCCATTGGCCCAGGTAAGTCATGTGCCTCTCAGCCGATTGGCTGACAGGTAGGTAGGTCCGCCTACAGGGCAGGATATAAGAACCCGTGTTCCCCGGCAGTCGGCCATTTCTTCTGTACATCTGCTGCCGGGCACACATCTTGTGTATTAAAGCCTTTTGTTTGGATCGCATCTTCGCCTTGTGTCCAATTGATGGTGCATCACAACCCATCCTCAAAGGGTTGGGAAAGTTAAGCCCAAGTTTCTAGAAGCTTTGTTTGTCCTTCATGAACTCTACTTTTTCAACATACAACGTCCAGATTTTTGCACCCGGGTCGGGTACACAGAGACAAGAGGACCCATAGCTCTTGTGAACCTAACATTTAATAATGGTATTCGGCAGTTCAATTTTCATACTGGGGAACAGGTTGGATTGGACATCAGGTCCACTGAAGGGGTGTGGAGGCTGCTGAATTCAAATGCATCCTGGGTGAAAGGCCTGCCTCTGTGCTCCGGCAGAAATATTGAAATAAAAAAAAGTAAAGAAAACAGACCCCCAGCCTTCACTCACCTCACACATTCCCACACCCCACCCATGCCATCCTATGGCTAGGAATCATGTGGTGAGCAACACAACTTCTGACTCTCCAAAGCCTGTCCATCTACAAGGCACAAGTGAGGAGTGTAATGGAATATTTTTCATTTGCCTGGATGAGTGCAGCTCCAACAACATTCAAGAAGCTTGACACCATCCACGACAAAGCAGCCCACTTGATTACTCCCCCTTCCACAAACATTCAAACCCTCCACCACCGAAGAACTGTGGCAGCCATGTGTACCATCTACAGGATGCACTGCAGGAACTCATCAAGGACATCACCTTCCAAATGCACAACCATTACCATCTAGAAGGACAAGAGCAGCAGATACCTGGGAACTCCACCACCTGGAGGTTCCCCTCCAAGTCACTCACCATCCTGGCTTGGAAACATATCACCGCTCCTTCACTGTTGCAGGGTTGAATTCCTGGAACTCTCTTTCTACTAGCATATTGGGTGTACCTAGACTTCAGGTACTACAGAGGTTCAAGAAGGCAACTCACTACCATCTTTTCAAAGGCAACTAAGGATGGGCAATAAATGCTGGCTTATCCAGTGGCGCCCACATCTCTTAATGAATTTTAAAACATCAGAGAACATAGAACATACAGTGCAGAAGTAGGCCATTTGGCCCATCGAGCCTGCACCGACCCACTTAAGCCCTCACACCACCCTATCCCCAGAACCCAATAACCCCTCAAAACCTTTTTGAACACTAAAGTAAATTTATCAGGGCCAATACACCTAACCTGCGCGTCTTTGGACTGTGGGAGGAAACCGGAGCACCCGGAGGAAACCCACGCAGACACGGGGAGAATGTGCAGACTCCTCACAGACAGTGACCCAGCGGGGAATCGAACCTGGGACCCTGGCGCTGTGAAGCCACAGTGCTATCCATTTGTGCTACCGTGCTACCCCACACCATCATGGCTCACACCCACCTCTATGGCCCCTCACACCATCATGACACCCTTTATCCCACGACTTTCAAAGAACTTAGTGCCAACTCATGCCAACCCATGCCCTCCACCCGTCATTCTTTGCCCCTACCCCCTCCTACTCGCCGACGTCCCCATGAGATGAGGCACCTTTACACGCAATCATGTTTACTGTTTGCAGTCTCCAAGTGTGGTTTATCTCTCCGAAAGGTACCCTGGGACCATATCCAAAAGATTACACTGGATATCCAAACAAATCCACCAAGGTCAGACCAGCTTTTAGATAGATAGAGAGTTGGGCGGAGAAATGGCAGATGGAGTTCAATCCAGGCAAACGCGGGTTGATGCATTTTGGAAGATCCAATTCAAGGGCGAACTATACGGTAAATGAATAAGCCCTGGGGAAAACTGATGTACAAAGAGATCTGGGTGTTCAGGTCCATTGTACCCTGAAGGTGGCTGCGCAGGTCGATAGAGTGGTCAAGAAGGCATACGGCATGCTTTCCTTCATCGGAATGAGTATTGAGTACAAGAGTTGGCAGGTCATGTTACAGTTGTATAAGACTTTCGTTCGGCCACATTTGGTCACCACATTACCAAAAGGATGTGGATTCTTTGGAGAAGGTGCAGAGGAGGTTCACCAGGATGTTGCCTGGTATGGAGGGTGCTAGCTATGAAGAAAGGTTGAGTAGATTAGGATTATTTTCATTAGAAAGATGGAGGTTGAGGGGGGACCTCATTGAGGTTTACAAAATCATGAGCGGTATGGACAGGGTGGATAGCAAGAAGCTTTTTCCCAGAGTGGAGGACTCAATTACTAAGGGTCACGAGTTCAAGGTGAGAGGGGAAAAGTTTAAGGGAGATATGCATGGAAAATTCTTTACGCAGAGGGTGGTGGGTACCTGGAACTAATTGCTGGCGGAGGTGGTAGAGGCGGGCACAATAGCGTCATTTAAGATGTATCTAGACAGATACATGAATGGGCAATGAGCAGAGGCGCCTGTTCAGGGAGGCTGGTACGGGAATTGAACCCGCCCTGCTGGCAATGTTCCTCAGAAAATAGGCGATAGTTTTAGATAGAGGATCTGGATTGGCGCAGGCTTGGAGGGCCGAAGGGCCTGTTCCTGTGCTGTAAGTTTTCTTTGTTCTTTCTTTGTTCTTTTCTTTATCTGGTCTAATCTGCATACTCTGGGTTTTGCACTTCTGGCCGATTGAAATTCCATTCCCGTGGAAGCAGCTGGTGAACTAATTGGCCAGCTGCCTTCGTGAAACACGAATGTGCAAACCCCGGCCTGTCTCTAGTCGCCTACCACGAAAATAGGAAGTGCCATGTTCGGGGGCGGGACTTAGGATCTCCAGGCTTGTTGGCCAGTTTTACCATGATGGAGAAGCTCTCCGTCATGACAATAATCAGGGCCAACATGTTCAAAACTCTGAAACAAATATCTAATCTCACCACTTTGATGCAGATCCAAGACTGATGATGGCAATTTTTATAAGGGCACTAGGAATGATAAGCTAATGAACCATGCAAATAATATGAATCTAAATAGACCCTACAAAAGTTTAGCCTCTTTACCTTAAATCTTCACCAAAGAAGGATCTAGGAATTTACATTCCATAACTAGACGTCTAACTTTGACTCACTTGAACAATCTTACAACTGTTTCAAATTATCAGCACTATCGGCAACCCCTATTAAGACACATGTAAGCTACTGAGTGAGTGAGTTTAAAAAGAGTTGACAAATTCATGAAACTGAAAGCCAGGCCCAAGAAACCATAATTAATGCAAAATAGAAGCTGGTTTCGCACAGCGGGCTAAATAGCTGGCTTGCAATGCAGAACATTGCCAGCAGCGGGGGTTCAATTCCCGTACCAGCCTCCCCGAACAGGCGCCAGAATGTGGCGATGAGGGGATTTTCACAGTAACTTCATTGAAGCCTACTTGTGACAATAAGTAATTACTATTATTATTATTTTATTAAAATAGAAGTAGCAGAACCTTAATATTAACAAGCATTCCCAAAGAACTTTGATAGATTTATTAAATGATGGAATTATCAGAGTTTATAAACGCAGTTCAAATTCATCACACTGACCCCGTAACAGCTGGGTTCTACTTTTTACAAATTGATTGCATGGTCGGTATCCAAGACTGGCAATAAAATAAACAAGGTAATTGTAAATGGTGCTCTATATTTACTGCCAAGTTATCAGTTTAATCAAACAAGTTGCAGTATCAAAGTTCTATAGAAGGATCATTTAGATATATAACTTTAACTGTTTCTGTTTCTCTCCCATGATGCTGCCTGACCTGCTGAGTTCATCCAGCATTTTCTATTTTACTTTATATTAACATCTGCTTCCTTCAATTTATTGGTGATAGCCTTGCTACTTTAGTGAAGACATCCAGATATTATGCAGCATTTTATTATCAAGTTGGGGTAATACAATTTGTGGTGTCACCTCTCACTTTATTCGAGTGTTGAACCTGTAAATTCAACAAACTACACATAATAGGAAGAAACAGCAATAATTGAAAGTCAGTTAATAGAGTTTAAATGATATTGGTGTATTCTTAAGGAGGCAGCTGTCAAGAATCTATCTGCATGGATCTGGATTCTCCGAGATCTATTACTTGTCGCTGCCTCTGGGACCAAAAACTGATTTTTTTGCTTGGTACTATACTTATGGCTCAGCTTTCATTAAATTGTGATATTGGTGTTGACAAAGAAATATAGCCTTCCCAAGTGTTCGATTATTGCACATCTTGCAGCACAAACAATTCTTTTACCAATGGTCTGAATAGCTAGCAGTAGAAACATGAGCCATTGAAAAGCTTGATTCTGCAAAATGTCCCTTTCAATATTGTAACGTGTATTTGCATTTCATTGAATTAATACTGACACCACAGAGATGGCTGATATGTAGTTAAATTCCAAACGACACAATATCCTGATTACTGAATGGCTCCACTTAACAAAAGCAATCACTGAAGAATATTTTCATTATTTTTCTTGGCCTGGACAACAAGCTGCTGATCAAAAGTACACAGCCAGTGCTATTAAAACATCTAAAAAAAAAGTTGGTATTGACCCAACCTGTTCAAACCAGAAACAAGGTACTGGGGAGGCTGGGAATAGGAAACAAAAGCAGAAAATGCTGGCAGTATCAGCAGGGCGGGCAGCATCGGGGGGGGGGGGGGGGGGGGGCTGCACAAAAAACAGAGTTAACTTTTCAACCAAAGTATTCAAATCACGTTTAGATTTGTAAAAATTTTAACTCAAATATGCACTTAATTCTAATCCAGGCACAATGCTTTCTGCATATTATGCTGCACTGGTCAATAATATCAACATTACAATCGTCCCTCACTAGGATATCCTGACCTCTGTATACTACACATGAACCATTGTTCCCACAGACACAGGAAACTTAGATTTGAAAATCTGTAAGGGCAAAAATGACATGATATGCCCATTGGAAATCTCCAGGAAAATTGTCAGAGTCTTTGCCCTATGAGGAGACCACATTTGCAATGTAATAACTTTATTATGGTTGCCTATATACTGGAGGAACCAAAGTCACAGGTGTCCCTGCTCTCTGCTGCATTCTCTGCTATCCTGCTGGGTTTACTTGTAGAAAAAGGAAGCTCCACTCCTTACAAGGTCCTGCAGATTGCTAACATAGTGGGCACGATTCTCCGCCCCCCACGACGGGTCGGAGAATAGTGGGAGGGCCTTCCCGACATTTTTCCTGCCCTCCCGCTATTCTCCCCCCCCCCCCCAACTCCTGACACGAATCGCTGCCGCCTTTTTTTTACGGCCGGCAGCGATTCTCAGCTGATAGATGGGCTGAAGTCCCAGCCCTTTACGCTGTTTTTACGAACGGCAAACACACCTGGTCTGGCCGTTCGTAAAAACGGCGGGAACAACTCGTTTTTTATAACCATGGCACCGATTGGCACGGCAGTACCACGGTCGTGCCAAGGGTGCCATGGGCCCGCGATCGGTGGGCACCGATCGCGGGCAGCGGGCCCGATGCCCGCGCACTATTTCTCCTTCCGCCGCCGCAGTATCCATTCGCGGGGCGGCTGAGGGGCATCCGGCCCGCGCATGCGCGGGTTTCGCGCAAATACGCGATGATGTCATCCGCGCATGCGCGGGTTGGAGTCTTCCAATCCGCGCATGCGCGGCTGACGTCATATGACGCGTCAG
Organism: Scyliorhinus canicula; assembly: GCF_902713615.1. NCBI lineage: Eukaryota > Metazoa > Chordata > Chondrichthyes > Carcharhiniformes > Scyliorhinidae > Scyliorhinus > Scyliorhinus canicula. The sequence goes on from NC_052150.1 coordinate 138,917,549, forward strand.
CCGGCGCTAACTCCGGCAAGCGGGCTTAACAAAATTCGTTAAACCCATGATGCCGGAGCTTACGGCGTCGGGCTGCTAGCCCCGACCGGGGACCAGAATCGGTTCCCGGTCGGGAAGGGGCGCGCTGGCGTCAAACCCGCCCGGGTTTGACGCCAGCCTTACGATTTCTCCCGTTTTGGGAGAATCGCGCCCAGTGTTTTTGAAAACTCACCATTATTCTTAGAATTCCCCCTATACCAAAAAGGGCCGACATTCTAAATGGTAAACAGGGATTCTCACTCCCTGACTCCGATGCAGGCTTCAGTGGGTGCTATTCAGGTCAAACTATATTTTCAAGTTATCCCCCCAGTATAACCCATACCTTCATGGAAGATTTTATCTACTTACCACTTAGTAGCATCGATGTCCTGGGTCCTGCATTGCTAAGTAAGTAAAGTAGACTTTAGGAATAACCACTATTTCAGGTTAAATTAAGTTATTTTATCATTATATTTTTATTTTGAAAGCTGCAAACACTTTCCTTACAGAAAGGTAAAAAGGTCTTGCTTCTGGATCCTTTTGTTGTTTCTAAGTGACTAATAGTTTCTAATAGTTGTTCAGTTTTTATGACCTTATTGTAAATTAACTTATTTCACTTTGATTGTTAAAAAGTATCTTTGATGTAAACATCCTAATACAACTAATTATTCATTTTGGGCATAACCTCACCTCTCAGATCTGATTACATTGTCCATTGTGATGTTCAAAGTTCCTTTGTGATATTCAAAATGCTTTGCTTTCAATAGAGGTGTTACTTTTAATTCCTGTGATTTCAATAGTTTAATTTTCCAATTGTCCCCAGCTCATAACTTTGACTTTGATTTTGGATCTAAATTATGTTCCTCGTAGACAGGTTGTCTCAAATTTTCTTTTAATTTACTTGGTATTAGTAGAATTTCACACTTAGAATTGACACAAAATTCAACTGAACATCATCCTTTCCTTTCCAGCTGTTTACTCAGAGAGTTAATTTCAATGAAGGTGTGAAATCTTTGTTTTTAGCTGTATGCTAAAATTTCACTTGGTTATGACTTGAAAGACCTGTCTATTTTAAACATTCGTCACTTAATTCAATTGAAACTCGCATCCATGTTTTTCCAGATGCTTCCTAAGATAGTTACTTTCAATGAAGGTGTGAACCATTGTTTTTAGCTTAATACAATAATCTTGTGTGTTTGCTAAGCCTGCTTGAGAGAAAGAATCTGCTTTTTATAATCATGCTCTTTGCAGCTGCTATTAACCCTTTCCCTGTATCCTCTCAGGTTTCTCTCAGACCAGATATTGCCAGACTTCCATGTTTCAAGTGACACATTTTCCCGTATTTTCAACAACAATAGGCTGGAACTCAGCCCTAGCTTATTGCCATTCTGATACTTTTGTTTCAAACTTCTATTTTCTATAAATGCTTTTATATCGTTCCTATGGGAGATGTAAGTACTTTCTGCCGTACATGAATTTACATAATTAACACAAATACAGGCAAGGTATTCCCTGACCTGCCCAAATATTGTGAGGAGTTGGTTATTCATAATTCTCTAATTTCTGATATTATTAAAAACTACTGAATTATCTTTGGCATAAAGGTCATATCGTATTAATGAGGATTGCATTCAATAAATTACATTTAATTGCTTAAATCAGTCATTTTGAAACCCAGGGTCATAACACGCGGGTGGGTGTCGGGAGGCTCGCGGGGCCATGTGTCGCGGCATTCCCGATCATGGGATGTAGTGCCCAATGGCGCAACAGGATTTTAAAAATGCCGTCCGCGACCGGCTTTCAGAATTTCAGCCATTTTGTGCTGCCTCAGCAGTGTGCAGGCTCAAAGCCCAGCGGGACAGACTGTCTCCTCTTGATGTCAGCAGGCGCTGACCCACTAGCAGATTTTTTCTTTAAATCACTGGAGTCTTCCTGCTTGAGAGGCAGCAGAGATCAGGCCATGCACCCTGTGCACTGACATCATGTGCTCAGGGCGTGAGAGCAATTACTCCATTTTGTGGATGCCGGCAGTGCTGGTGTGAGCTCCAGAGCCTCTGGCGACCAACCTATTAAGAAGAAGGCGAAAACAGGAACAAAGGAGTACCGAGATGAGTTCTTAAGGTATGGGTTTATTAATTGTGTCATGGCAAATCAGGATGCAACGGTCACGTGTGCTATATGCAAGAAAGCTGGCAACTGAAAGATTAAACCCCTCAAAACTTCAAAGACATTTGAAGAGTAAGCATGGGGGCTCAAACCACTTAATTTTTTCAAGGGATGCAGTGAGATCTTAAGTCGTCACCTTATTTTATTATTTGTTCATGTTGTGGGCATCGCTGGCTGGGCCAGCATTTATTGCTCATCCCTGAGGGCATTTAAAAGTCAACCACATTGCAGTGGGTCTGGAGTCACATGCAGACCAAACCAGGCAAGGATGACAGATTTCCTTCCCTAAAGGGCATTAGTGAACTAGGTGGGTTTTTACGACAATCAGCAATGGTTTCATGATCATCTTTAAACTTTTAATTCCAAGTTTATTTTTATTGAATTCAAATTTCACCATCTGCCATGGCGGGATTTGAACCCGGGTCCCCAGAGCATGGCTCTGGGCCTCTCCGGGTCTCTAGATTACTAGTCCAGTGACAATACCACTATGTCACTGCTTCCCTTTCTCAGAAATGAAACATTGAATACCAAAGCAAGTGAGACCGTGAGGACCAAACAGACTCACCTGTCAAAATGGTGGGTTGTGAAGTTAGGGCGGCGTGGGTTGCGAAATTCGGGCGGTGTGGGTCGCGAAGGTCAGCCTGCGTGGGTCGCAAAGGTCGGCCGGTCGGTAAAAATAGATGCCGGGCAAAATTGTTTGAAAACACTGGCTTACGTACAACTGCAGAAAAATTCAATCATGGAAAATCCATGGAAAAAGTGGGAGTGAAAAGAATGGGATGAATTAGACAACTGTTTCAAGGAGCTGGCATACTCATGATGGGCTGAATGCCTTCTGTGCTGTAAGACTTCAAGAATGTTTGACCCTAAAAAGCATCACTGCTAAAATGTGTAACATTATTGCTAAAATATCGATACAGTTATCAGTGCAGTATCAATTCTGTCACTGGAGAAATACATTTTGTGGTTACAAATCTAAATATATGTTTATTTTCTTACATTAGAACCAAATGTTGTGAGCAGCTATAGAGTCCTGTGTCGTATACTTGAAACCTGATTTTATAAATACTTGTTATTTCATTAAAAAAAAATTAATGGAAAATGTGAGACATCTAAAAGACTAACTAACACAAGATTACTACGTGTACTTTTGTTTCTTTTCACAGAACTGGACTATGTTACAGATGCTATGTTTTGAATTATAGTAATTGAACCCATATTTTCTGTGTTTTCATATAAATTTAAATCTGACCTCGACTCAGATGTCTCTTGAAATCATTAGTTATTCAAACACAAATTATATCCAAAGAAATTAAAGAAAAAGTTTCTGGCTTGTTCAGTTACAAGTGGAGATCTCATTTTGATAAATACATAAACATTTTTTAGTGCTTTTGTAATCAACCCTATTTTTCCAAACGGGGACACACTAAATATCAATCTAAACAAAAATGGCCTCTTCAAATTGGAAAATATGAATAAAATATACTCTATTTGCAGAGTTTAAGAAAAAAATAACTTTGGGTTCTGGGTGATGTTTTTGAGGACTTCAGAAATTGGAGTTGTGATGTCGCCAGGGCTGGGGGTTGTGACAGTTGACGTGGAGTTCTCTCAGTTCAGTAACGCACAGTTGTCCATATACAATATAAAGGTGAATGTTTATTCGCAAGTCTTCAGACACTCACCAAAACATAAAGGGAAATAAACACCTTGCTGTTCCTTGAGCTAAACTTCTCACACATAGTAAGTTCCTCCATCATCCCCTCTCCTTCACCCAGGGGACTTCTTCTCAGTGGGACTCAGTACTCGACTTATATGGCCTGATCAGGCTGCACAGCCGGTTTTCATTGCACCTATTTCTCATCAATCTGCCATGTAATTTCTTGTGCCCATCTTGGTAGGGAAAGCTCTTGTCTAGAAAATGGAGGAAAGTACTGTCCTTCCAGAACACAGCCCCTGGTGACACCACATACTCTCCCCCAGGTCTAAGTGTCTCCTGGAAAGCCACTTGTGCCTGAACACTGAGGCTCAGAATTCGGTTTCCTTTTCTCTGATAGTCCCTGACCTTAAACCTGATTGGTCGATAAGGATTTGTGGGGACTAGTAGATGACCATAACCAAGCTCCCCAGGTCGACCAATGTCCAATTCCCTGAATTGAAGATCTCTTATTCCAAGCTGACGAGGGGCCTCTCCTATTCAAAGTTGGATCTCAATTACACCTACCGGCAACTGGAGCTAGATGAGGAGTCTCAGAAGTTTGTTGCAATCAAAAACCACAAAGGCCTCTTCCAATATACCAGACTGCCGTTCGGCATTGCTTCAGCCTGTGCTATCTTCCAGCGCACAATGGAAAATCTCATTCAGGGAATTCCCATGGTGATTGGGTACCTTGATGATGTGCTAGTCACCGGCGCTACACCAGAAGAACATGTGGCTAGTCGAGAGGAAGTGTTCAAGGGGTTTCATGATGCGTGGGTCTGCCGAAAATGTGAAAAATTTACTTTTCTGGCCTCTGAAGTGATGTATCTAGGATTTTGCGTTGATGCGACAGAGTTGCACTCTTTGGAAGAAAAGGTAAAAGCCGCACAAAATATCCTTGCACTCAAACATTTCAGCAAGCTTAAGTCCTTCCTTGGTATGGTCAACTACTATGGAAGGTTTATTTAAAATATAGCCAAAAAAATTGGCACCGACTGGAATTCTCAGATCAGATTGTTCTGGATGGGAGACCCGGTTTTGGTCCGGAATTTTGCAGCAGGTTTGCCATGGTTAGCAGGATGGGTTGTGACCTGGTCAGGCCATTGTCTATGTTGTCGATGTTAATGGGAAGTCCGTCAGGAAGTATGTCGGCCATCTGAGTCATGGGGTGGTGATGACCAATGTGGAGTTGAGGAGTTCTTCGTGCACCAGGAATTCTCCTGTATCTTGTTCGAGCCAAGTGGAGCCAAAGGCTCCCACTTCTGTTCAACCAACTGTGACTGTTGAGGGTGGCAAGGCGAGTTCACCCATTGTGGAAGTAGTCCTGCCAGAGGTGGCCTCGACTGTGGACCACCCAATCGCCCAAAGGAGTTCTGAGCCTGTGGTTGGGCTTCGGAGGTGTGGGTGATGAACTCTCTTTCCTTGGCTTTCCCTGTTAACAATTGTGACTTTTGTACATAGTTATGGGTAAATGTATTAAGGGACTTAAAGGGGCTGGGTAAAGGAATGTGTTGGTATAGCCCCTTTAAGGGGGCGAGCTACACTGACCACCTGAACTGTTCAAGGCCAAACGCATGGGAGTGTGTGAACCCCAGCCAATGGGGCGTTCGCGTGGGGCCCTGGGCAGGACCCTGGGCAGTGTGGCTCAGGAATCTGAAGAGTAAAGACCACTGTTTATAGTGTTCTGTGTCTGTTATATAACTGCCTTTCATCAATAAAACACTTTCATTTACTAATGGAAGCCATCACAGCTTCCATTATTGAACGGAGTTTTCTGTTATACCCCACTAGCCCCACATTCTACAACAGATGTGATGTTGTTCCCAGCCAGGGCTGGGAATTGTAATAGGTAGGGTGGAGTTCTCTCAGTTCAATAACTCAGTTATCCAGAACAATGTGAAGGTGAATGTTTATGGGGGTGGAATGGTGGCGCAGCAGTTAACACTGCTACCTCATAGTGCTGAGGACCCGGGTTTGATCCCGACCCTGGGTCACCGTCTGTGTGGACTTTACACACTACGCCCACAACCCAAAGAGATGCATGGTAGGTGGATTGGCCACACTAAAATTGCCCTTTAATATTTTTTTTTAAAAGGTGAATGTTTAGTTACAGGTCTTTAGACACTCACCAAAACAGAAAAAGGAAATAAAAACCTAGCTCTTCCTTCAGACAAACTCTACACACAGCAAGCCCTTCCATCATTGCCAATCTCCTTCACCTAGAGGGCTTCTCCTCAGCAGGACTCTGTACTCTACTCATATAACCTGATTAGGCTGCACAGCTGATCCTCGTTGCACTGATTCCTCATCAGTCTGCCATGCGATTTCTTGTGGCTGTTATATTACTTTCGTAATATATATATTACTCTTTGAACCAGCCGAGTTGATGAAATAAACAGTAGTGTTCTTTTAAAGATTAACTAATTTAATGAGTAAACAACAGTCTTCTTTTAAAGATTAACTAATTTAATGAGTAATATAAATAATATTCTGTGAGTCCTTTGTACTAAATACTCAACTAGTAAAAGAAATATAATACAGTAAAGATAACTAACTAACTGTGGTAAAACTGTGGCAATCGCCTACAGCTGGATCCACAATCAAGCGACGCCAAAAAGGACTGTAATCACTGGCTAGCTTGTTTCGAGGCGTATATCAACACGGCGCCCAGCGCTCTCTTGGAGGCTCAGAAGATAAAGATTTTGTACTCAAGGTTGAGCTCCAACGTTTTCCCACTGATCCAGGACACGCCGAACTACGCCAAAGCCATGACGCTTCTCAAAGAAAACTACACGCAGAAGACGGACACGCCCTTCGCCAGGCACGTACTCGCCACTTGCTCTCAACTCCCTGGTGAGTCCATCGAAGACTTCTGGTGGGCCCTAATCCCACTCGTCCGGGACTGTGACTGTCAGGCCCTTAGGGCCACTAAACATTCAAACCTCCTTATAAGGGACGCGCTCGTTACGGGGATTGGGTCGGACCTCATACGCCAAAGACTGTTAGAAGGGGCCACGCTCGATCTAGCTCAGACAAAGAAGCTAACGCTCTCCATGAAGGTCGCCTCACGCAACATTCAGGCCTACACCCCCAGCCGCGCAGCCACCCCTCCTACGCATCGTGGACCCCACAGACGGCCGCCCCAGCGGGGGCTTTACACAGCCAATACGCCTGCGCCGCACACCAGCCATCGCACCCCGGGTGCCCCGGATGCTATTTTTGTGGCCAGCAGAAACACCCTCGGCAGCTGCCTGGCCCGCGCTGCCCTTTGTAAAGCTTGCGGTAAAAAGGGGCACTTCGCCGGGGTGTGCCAGGCCCGTGCAGTCGCCGCTGTCACCCCCAGACCCCTAGTCTACACACAATGGGCGCCGCCATCTTCGCCTCCATGGACCATGCGCGGCCAGTGGGCGCCGCCATCTTCACCTTCCCAGACCACGCAGGGCCACTGGACGCCGCCATCTTCCCCCCCTCACACCACGTGCAGCCCATGGGTGCCGCCATCTTGTCCAATCCCCGCAACATGCGGCCCATGGGTGCCGCCAGTTTGTCCCCCTCAAGATCTTCAGACGCCACATTCTTGTCTTCCCCATGGCACATGGACACCAACAGCATCCGGACTCCGAGAGCATCGAAAGCTTCATCCACCCAGATACGGTAAGGCGGTACACCCCGCCAACCAAAGAATCTCCCTGGCCTCCGGATACCATTCCGTCGCGATCCATGGGTACTGTACGGTCACACTCACAGTCCAGGCCGTAGAATTCAGCGGCTTCTGCCTCTATGTCCTCCCTAACCTCTGCGCTGCCCTACTACTAGGCCTGGACTTCCAGTGCCTCACCCAAAAATTCGGCGGGCCCCTATTACCCCTCACTGTGTGCGGCCTCGCGACCCTAAAGGACGATCCGCCTTCCCTATTCGCAAATCTAACCGCGGATTGCAAACCCGTCGCCACCAGGTACAGCATCCAGGACAGGACCTTCATCAGGTCCAAGGTCCAGCGGCTGCTTCGGGAATCCATCATCGAGGCCAGCAACAGCCCCTGGAGAGCCCCAGTGGTAGTCGTTAAAACTGGGGAGAAAAATAGAATGGTCGTGGACTACAACCAGACCATCAATCGGTACACGCAGCCCGACGCGTACCCCCTCTCACGCATATCTGATATGGTCAATCAGGTTGCACAGTACCGGTTCTTCTCAACCTGTAGACCTCAAATCCGCCTACCACTAGGTCCCCATTCATAAACCGGAACGTCCATACACTGCCTTCGAGGCGGACGGTCGCCTCTAACACTTCCTCAGGGTTCCCTTCGGCGTCACTAATGGGGTCTCGGTTTCCCAAAGGGAGATAGACCAAATGGTCGACTGTGTTGTTCCTCGTGTCTTAATAAAGCTCGCAGTCTCAAGTGTGGAGAAGATGCTTTATTGTGGGTTCGTTCAGTTTCCAGAGCTCGACCTAGAACTACCTTCCAGTGCTAACTACCAGCTTTGCTTGCTGTGTGTCCTGCTTACCAGCCCCCCTGCTGTGAAGAGTCTCCTCACTTCCTGTCCTGATGTATTTATATGGCTCTCCCGTGCTCCCTCTAGTGGTTGCTCAGTTGTGTTGCATCTGGTTAACTTGTGATCACCACATCCCCCTTTTTCTCTTAACATATTTTCTGAACATCGTTAAAGAAAATTGTACATCCTGTCCCAGTGTATTTATAGCTCTCCCGCTCGTGTTTGCTCTGTTGTTTTTGTATCTGGTCAATCTACGATCACCACATCCCCCTCTTTCTCATTACATAGTTTCTGTACATCATTAAGGAAAATTATACAAAACAGTAACTTATGATATGCGTATCTATACAAGTGATGATGCTATTGCCTTAGTTAACAAAGCCAATGTATTTATATGTCCAAACTTAATAAACACATTTATGAGTCCAAACTTGATGAATTTGTTCAGAGCTTTTTTTTTTTTTTGTTGTTGATGACGTGGTGATATTGATATTGCAAGTCCGCTGTGAATGTTGTTGGTGTTCCTTGTTATCTTAAGTACCCAATGCGTCATCCCGAGGTGTTTGCATGGTCACATCACTGATGTTGACTGGCATGGACTTGATTTTGTGCTTGTGGTGTTGATTTATTGTCTCATCCGCCTTGGATGCTGGTGTGCTTGCTTGTTCTGGAGCAGACGTGAGTTTGTGCGATTCGTTGTCATCCCATGACATGTTTGTAGTCTTGTTATCGTTTTGCAGTGTGCTGTGGCATCGTCCATCATGTGCCAAGTAGTGCCATTGTGTACAAGTCGTTGTTTCATTGCTGTTGTTTCTGTCGTTCCTGTTTTTGTTGTTTCCGTTGCCGTACTTGTCGCTGTTTTTGTCGTTTCCGTCTTTGTTGTTGTTGCTATCTTTGCTCCTGACTTTGTTGTGTTTGTTGCCATTCTTGTTGTTTCTGCCTCTGTCGTTGTCGCTATCTTTGTGCCTGACGTTGTTGTTTGTCTTGTTGCGCGTCATGTTGCTTTTATTCTTGCTGTTGTCGTTCTCGTTTCTGCTGTGCTTCTTGCTATTGTTGTTTGTCTTGTCGCGCTTCATGTTGCTTTTCTTCTTGCTGTGTTTCTTTTGACTTTTGTTTTTTTTGTTATATTCTATGAGTGTCCCGAGTGGATAATTTGAGTCATTGAGCATTCCGTCTCGCGAGTGGTGCGAATGATCTGATGTTGCATCGGTGCAGGTGACATCAATCAGTTGTGGAGAATTGGATTCCGCATCTTTGCTTTCTTGGTGCTCGTCTTCTCGAGTCAAAGTCTTCTTGATTACATTTGACGCGGTGTCTGTGGACTCTCGGCGCTCCTCTTCTGGAGTCCAAATCTGCATGATTTCAGTTGACGTGGTTTCTCTAGACTCTTGGTGCTCCACTTCTGGAGTTAAAATCTTCATGATTTCTGTTGATGTTATCTCACTGGACTCCAGGTGCTCCTCTTCTGGAGTCAAAATCTGCATGGTTTCTTTTTGTTTGATGTCTCTGGACTCCAGGTGCTCCTCTTCTGGAGTCAGAATCTGCATGGTTTCTTTCGGCATTGTTTCTGTGGACTCCAGGTGCTCCTCTTCTGGAGTCAAAATCTGCATGTTTTCTTTTGGCGTTGTCTCTCTGGGCTCCAGGTGCTCCTCTTCTGGAGTCAAAATCTGCATGTTTTCTTTCGGCATCGTCTCTCTGGACTGTTGGGTGGCCCGACTCTGTGCTTCTGTACAGACAAGCTGAGAACTGTCAGTCTCACTGTGATCCTGTACGTCGAGTGCGAGCACCTTGTCACTGTTTTCGCTCTGTGCTTCGGTACAGACAAGCTGAGAACTGTCAGTCTCACTGTGATCCTGTACGTCGAGTGCGAGCACCTTGTCACTGTTTTCGCTCTGTGCTTCGGTACAGACAAGCTGAGAACTGTCAGTCTCACTGTGATCCTGTACGTGGAGTGTGATCACCTTGTCACTGTCTTCGCATGCAGTGGGCAGAGGTGCATTGTCTTCTTCTTGTTCCTGTGAGCGTGTTGGACTTTCAAAGTCCGCTCTTTCTTCTTGTTCCTGTGAGCGTGTTGGACTTTCATAGTCTGCTTTTTCTTCTTGTTCCTGTGAGCGTGTTGGACTTTCATAGTCCGCTCTTTCTTCTTGTTCCTGTGAGCTTGGTAGACTTTCATAGTCTGCTTGCGGTTGCTCAGGTACAGCGGGTTTACCTTCATGGTCTTGTTCATGCTTGGTGTCCGCCCGGGAGTGTTTGCTTGCATCCCTGTTGGCGTCTTTCATCACTCGCACTGTGGAGCCTGTCATCGCTCGCTCCGTGGAGTCTTCCTGTGCTCTCTGTGTGGCGTCGTCTTCGTCTTGGGTATTGCTGTCATCCAATGTATCGACGAGCTGCCATGGCACCATGGTGTTGGATTCATCCACCATGAGTAGAGTCGTGTTGAGCTTTGCAACGGTGTCGCTGATGCTGTGATCAGCATGTCCAAATAACTTCTCCATGTCTGAGTAGTATTCTTTGAAACCCATTTCATCTTCGTTGGCTTCTTCTACCACGAGTTGATTCGTGTTGAACTTTGCGACCGTGTCGCTGATGCTGTGATAAGCATATCCGACTGACTCAGCTGTGTCTGAGTAGTATTCTCCGAAAACCAAATCATCCTGGTTGGATTCTTCTACCACGAGTTGATTCATGTTGAACTTTGCGACCGTGTCGCTGATGCTGTGATAAGCATATCCGACTGACCCAGTCAGGTCTGAGAGGTAATCGTCGAAAAACAAATCATCTTTTGTTGTTTCGGAATTCTTTTTGTTCGCTTCACTGTGTGTGGTGAAGGCAGCTTTTTCCAAGGTTTTGTGCAAGTTGTTTTTCACTGTTGGTTTAAGTTCAGGCGTTTTTCTGTGTTCTGAGGCAAGAAAATTTGGTTTTACCACTTTAAGTGTCTTGTTTTCAATTTTCGGGCATTTCCCTTTTAAGTGGGCGTGGTCAGGATTCTCAGACGTCATGACGTCACGCGTAGGAACGACTTGCACATGCGCAAATCGGCTTTCTTTCCTTGTGCGGTTCGGTGTCCATTGCGCATGCGCGGCTTGCGCATGCGCATGACGGTCCGCGACAAAGACTTTTTTTGACTGCGCATGCGCGGCTTGCGCATGCACATAACGATCCGCGACGCGATCTTTTGTAAACTGTGCATGCGCGACTTCCGGTTCCGGCGCATGCGCGACTTCCGGTTCCGGCGCATGCGCAACTTCCGGTTCCGGCGCATGCGCAGACGCGATTTGTAGTTCTTTGCTTACCAGAGACTGCAAAGTGTGCTCCGACGCCATTTTATCGCGGATTTCAGCGTTTTTTTCTTTCTAAAAGTTGTAAGTTACCTTTTCTTTCCGATCTGGACTGGATTTCAGCGTTTTGGCTTTGTGAAAAATTCATGTTATTTCTTCTTTTTGATCTGTACTGTGCATTCGCGATTTCCTGATCTTTTTGTGATTTTTTAAGTCTTGCATCACTCAGTCTCTGTGGAGGTTGGACTGTGAGCATGCCTTGCTGTTCAAATTTCTCACAGTACTCTTCAAATTTGTTTAGTAACGTTTGTAAGCTGTTCCTGTCTTCACCTTTTGAGTGTTTAAATCCATTATACACTTTCTTATTGACAGGCCCTTCGATGAGAATTGCTATTTTAATTTTGTCTGAGGCGTCTGCTACATCATTAGCTATGAGATAAAAATCGAACATTTGTTTGAACCTTTTCCAGACATTTATTACATTACCAGTCGTGTCCAGCTGAGGTGGGTATCCATGCCACATCCTCGAATTAGCGATGTCTTCCCCAGTCAAATGTCCAGTAGGAGATTTCCATGCCATTTTGTGCTTTCTGTATCTGCAGCTGAGTTGTCCTGTCATAAGCGTCTGAAATCACTCCTGGGTACCATGTGTTGTTCCTCGTGTCTTAATAAAGCTCGCAGTCTCAAGTGTGGAGAAGATGCTTTATTGTGGGTTCGTTCAGTTTCCAGAGCTCGACCTAGAACTACCTTCCAGTGCTAACTACCAGCTTTGCTTGCTGTGTGTCCTGCTTACCAGCCCCCCTGCTGTGAAGAGTCTCCTCACTTCCTGTCCTGATGTATTTATATGGCTCTCCCGTGCTCCCTCTAGTGGTCGCTCAGTTGTGTTGCATCTGGTTAACTTGTGATCACCACAGTCGACCGATACGGTTGCGGGCCACCTTCCCGTACCTAGACAATGTCACCATCTGCGGCCATGACCAGCAGGACCACGATGCCAACCTTGCCAAATTTCTTCACACCGCCACTCTCCCAAACTTCACCTCCAACAAGGAGAAGTGCGTGTTTAGCACGACCCGCTTAGCCATCCTCGGCTATGTGGTCCAGAACGGAGTTCTGGGGCCCGATCCCGACCGCATACGCCCCCTCATGGAGCTCCCCCTTGCCCGCTGCCCCAAGGCCCTTAAAAGCTGCCTAGGGTTCTTCTCATACTATGCCCAGTGGGTCCCAAATTATGCGGACAAGGTCCGCCCACTCATACAGTCCACCCACTTTCCCCTGACGGCCGAGGCACAACAGGCCTTCACCCATATCAGAGCCGATATCGCCAAGGCCGGGATGCCCACAGTAGACGAGACACTGCCCTTTCAAGTAGAGAGCGACGCATCAGATGTCGCCTCAGCCGCCACCCTCAATCAGGCAGGCAGACCCGTGGCATTCTTCTCCCGCACCCTTCATGCCTCAGAAATTCGGCACTCATCCATCGAAAAAGAGGCCCAAGCTATTGTTGAAGCTGTGCGGCATTGGAGGCATTACCTGGCCGGCAGGAGATTCACTCTCCTCACTACCAACGGTTGGTAGCATTTATGTTTAATAACACACAGCAGGGCAAGATCAAGAACGATAAGATCTTGAGGTGGAGGATCGAGCTCTCCACCTATAATTACGAGATTTTGTATCACCCCGGTAAGCTCAACGAGCCCCCAGACGCCCTATCCTGAGGTACATGTGCCAGCGCACAGGTAGACCGACTCCGGAACCTTCACGACAGCCTTTGTCACCCAGGAGTCACACGGTTGTACCATTTCATAAAGGCCCGCAACCTGCCCTACTCCATCGAGGAAGTACGGACAATCACCAGGGACTGCCAGGTCTGTGCGGAGTTCAAGCCGCACTTCTACCGGCCGGACCGTGCGCGCCTGGTGAACGCCTCAGTGGCGATTTCAAAGGGCCCCTCCCGTCCACCAACCGTAAAACGTATTTTCTCAGTGTGGTCGATGAGTACTCCAGATTCCCCTTCGCCATCCCATGCCCCGACATGACGTCTGCCACCGTCATCAAAGCCCTCAACAAAATCTTTGCTCGTTCGGCTTCCCCGTCTACATCCACAGTGACAGGGGATCCTCATTCACAAGTGATGAGCTACATCAGTTCCTGCTCAGCAGGGGTATCGCCTCCAGCAGGACGACAAGCTATAACGCCCGGGGAAACGGACAGGTAGAGAGGGAGAACGGGACAGTGTGGAGGGCTGTCCAACTGGACCTATGGTCCAGGAACCTCCCAGCCTCCCGCTGGCAGGAGGTCCTCCCTGCTGCACTACACTCCATTCGGTCGCTACTGTGCACCGCCACTAACAACACACCCCATGAACGTCTTTTTGCCTTCCCCAGGAAGTCCACATCCGGGGTGTCGCTCCCGACTTGGCTCACAGCTCCAGGACCAGTCCTGCTCCGTAGGCATGTCCGACTCCACAAGGTGGATCCGTTGGTAGAGAGGGTGCAATTGCTCCAGGCAAACCCCCAGTATGCCTACGTGGCGTACCCTGACGGCCGCCAGAATACTGTCTCCCTCAGGGACCTGGAACCAGCAGGTTCCACACACACACACACACACCCCCCTCCGACCCGGCGCCACCCTCCCCTCCCCCGGCGCTCCCACCAGTACTCCCCCCCCCCCCCCCCCCCCCCTCAGGACCATCTGTCCTCCCCATGCCCACGCCCGAGGATGAAGAGGATTCTGGCATGCTCCCAGAGTCACCGTACATCAGGCCAGCATCGACATCACCGCCGCCACTACGTCGCTTCCAGTGGAACATCAAGGCCCTGGACTGGTTAAACCTCTAACTGGTCCACTGGACTTCAAAATACATTTTTCTGTCTCTCTCAAATATTGTAAATATAAATTCATTGCTGTATATAGTTCTCCACCATGCCCGCCGGACTCAATTTTAACAGCGGGTGAATGTGGTAAACCACTGTTACACCTATATTAGGTGATGTATGGTAGCACCTGTACTACAGGTTCACCGGTTGTCCCTGCCTGCTGGCTCCGCCCAGTAGGCGGAGTATAAATATGTGTGTCCCCCATGCAGCAGCCATTTCGCCAGGTGCTGTGGGAGGCCACACATCTTCGAGCAATAAAGCCTCAGTTGTATCCACCTCTAGTCTTTGTTCAATTGATCGTGCATCACTAACTATACATTGTAATCATGAAATAACTGATTTCTTCTCTCTCTCTGGCTAATATAGTTCTTGTATGTTCGCTCTCCTGAAGCACACTCTCTCAGAAAGAGCGGGAAAGTCGTTCTTATATCATCTGACAGTGAGACACCTAGTGTTGAAATTACTGTGCTACATTTACATACTTTGATCATGTATATTCATGTACAGAGATCACTATATCTGCTTTTTTAAACATTTTCTTGGAAATATTTAAAGAAAATGTAGTTACATGTGAAATGCAGTGTATACAATGTACAGTAATCACGTGAATCATTAAAAAGTTCACAAATTCAGACAATTAGGTCTTCTTCTCCTTGTCAACCTTCTTCACGTCAAAGGTGATGAGGAAGATTTACAGTCTTTATCGATCATCAAATTTGAATGCATTTACTGTTCGATTTATTTTGAGATTGTCTGGTTCAAATCAAGATTAGGAAAAATCTTCACAGTATCTGTGACTTGAAGTAGATCTCTTCTATTTCTTCTCAGAATGTTTCCACCTGAAGTTCTTATCAGATAGGACCTTGGAGAAAATTGTCTAATTATGCGAGCAATGTCAGACCAACCTCCTTCAAGAAGTCATAATCTAACAGTATTATTCTCAGATCGAGTAGACAATTCTTTTGAATGTTGATCAAAGTAGCTATTCTGCTCCATTTTCTGTTGTTGAATTTTGTTCACAGTGCAATGTTGTTCAGGATCAGGAATATGTAACTGAGGTAGAGTGGTCCTCAAAATTCTGTTATACAACATTTGTGATGGAGATAATCCTGTAGATAAAGGTGATGTTCTGGAATTGAGTAAAGCTAGATAAAAATCAGATCGCGAATCTTTGGATTTCGTAATGTGTTTCATCAAGTGAACACCTTTTCTGCTTTTCCATTGGACTGTGGAAAATTAGGCATTGAAATCACATGTTCAAAATTGTACTTCAATGAGAATTCTTGCCATTCATGATTTGAGAAACATATACCATTGTCGGACATGACGATAAGCGGAATACCATGCCTGGCAAATATTTCCTTGCATGTTTTTATGATAGTATTGGATGTGATGTTGTTCAATTTCACTAGTTCAGGAAATTTGGAAAAATAGTCAATGACTGCAAGATAGCCCTTACCAAATAACTGAAAGAGATCAGCACCAACCTTGATCCATGGTGATGTTACAAGATCATGTGGTTGCAGAGGTTCTTTGCATTGATGCTTTTGATGTGACTGGCATGTGGAACACAATGATACCATGTACAACTTGTCTGGCATGACATTTACATTTACATTTACATTTTTCAATGCCGAAGTGTCTCTCATGAAGTCTTGACATTTCAGACCTCATGCTTTGTGGAATCACAATGCAATCCTGTCTCAGCAGTATACCATCTACAATAGTCAGTTCTGACTGAATGCTTTGGTATTGCGCACAATTACCTTAAGGTCATCCTTGTTGAAGACGATGCATGACTTTCATCAACGTAGCATCTTTCAGTGTTTCAATGCGAATTTGTTGAAATTTGACATCAGAGACAGGAAGTAGTTCTCTGAATAATTGCAGTTGAGAATCAACATCATTTATCGATTCTTCTTGGAGAATGTCAGTGTTGACTATCCTGATAAGGTGGCAGCAATTACTAATTATTTTCCTGGTGTATATTTCAGTGTGAAATCATAGCTTCTCAATTTCATCATCAGACATTGAAGTCTGGGAGTCATATCATTTATGTTTTGTTCAATGATATGTATAAGTGCGCAGTTTCGACAGTGAACTTCGGTAGACCATAAACATAGTCGTGGAATTTGGAAATCCCAGTAACTAACCCGAGACACTCCTTTTCAATTTGGACATACCTACATCAGTCTCAGTCATGGATCTTGATGCATAGGCAATAGGAACCCAATTATTGAAATGGTCTTATTGAAGAAAAACAGCACCGATGCCGTTTTAACTAGCATCCATCTGGCAGGATCAAAAAATGATAACCATGGAACTTGTATCAATTGATGTTTTAAATCTGCCTATTCTTCAGTATGTTTTTCAGTCCAGATGAAATCTGTATTCTTTCTGATCAGTTGATGTAGTGCAGTTGTTCTGTTCGCTAGATTTGAAATAAACTTTCCAAGAAAGTTGACAAGTCCAAGAAAGCGTAAGACTGCCTTCTTGTCTTTAGGAATTTGCATTGCGTTGATAGCTTGCACTTTTTCTTTAGCTGGCTTTATTCCTTCAGCTGTAATGTTGTCACCTAAAAATTTCAGAGAGGAAAGGCAGCACGCTGGCGCAGCGGTTAGCACTGCTAACTCACAGCGCCAAGGTCCCAGGTTCGATCCCGGCTCTGGGTCACTGTCCGTTTGGAGTTTGCACATTCTCCCCGTGTTTGCATGGGTTTCGCCCCCACAACCCAAAGATGTGCAGGGTAGGTATATTGGCCATGCTAAATTGCCCCTTAATTGGAAAAAATGAATTGGGTACTCTAAATTTAAAAAACAAATTCAGAGAGGAGGCGGCAAACATGCATTTGGCTTTTTAAAATTTCAAATCCTATTCATGAATCCTTTTGAATACTTCCCGAAGACGTTTCATTTGCTCTTCAGGTGTTGTTGACCAGACGATGATATTGTCAACATAAACCTGAACACCTTCTATGTTCTCGGTCATTTGTTCCATCGTTCTGTGAAAAGTTTCTGAAGCTGAGATAATTCGAAAGAGCATCTTGTTAAAATAGTACCTTCCAAAAGGTATATTTAAAGTACAGAGAAGTTTACTGGAGTCTTCTCGTTGTATCTGCCAAAAACCTTGAGTTGCATCAAGTTTGATAAAAATTCTGGCATTGGCCATCTCTGCAGTAATATCTTCTTTCTTTGGTATTGGGTCATACTCTCTTGATGTTACGATTGAGATCCTTCGGATCCATACAGATTTGTATCTCACTTGTAGATTTTTTCACACAAACTAGGGAGCTAACCCAGTCAGTAGGTTGAGTAATCTTTGATATGATACCTTGAACTTGTAATCTTGAAAGTTCAGCCTTTAGCCTGTCTTTAAGAGGAGCAGGTACACATCTAGGCGGATGGATTACTGATTTGGCATCCTTTTACAGTTGAATTTTGTAATTAAAAGATAACGTACCGATGCCTTGAAATACATCAGGGTATTCTTTTAAGAACAGTTGAATGTCACCATTAAGTGTAGTCGACTGACAGGTATTCAAAAAAATTATTTTAATGAACTTCAAATCTTTGCACGTTTGAGCTCCAAGTAAAGATGAACGCAGATCACTGACAATCTCGAAACTTACTTGTTTTTGAACGTCCCTGTTTGTGACTCTCAGGTAACATGAGCCATGAGAGAAAATGGGATTACCATTATAGTCATGCAATGAGCATTCTGGAGATATCATCTCATAATGACTTTGTATCTTGGACAAGTCCTTGGAATTAAAAAGATTTGCCGAGGCACCTGTGTCCAGTTTGAAAGTAATAGGAATTGTGTTAATGTATGCAGTAATAATAATAATCGCTTATTGTCACAAGTAGGCTTCAATGAAGTTACTGTGAAAAGCCCCTAGTAACCACATTCCGGCACCTGTTCGGGGAGGCCAGTACGGGCCAATGCGGTAGTCATCCTTTTGTTGTTAACAATATTGACGCTTTGATCTTTCGTTACTTGAAGATCCCCTTCAGAGTCTTGATAAGCTGGCTTTGTTGCTTTAAGATGATGATTGCTTGCTGATCATTCTTGATGGATGATTCAACCACACCAACGAAGAAAGTATTTTCTAATGAGAAAAATTCATCATCTTCCGTTTAGCCTTCTTGTGTGTTGATTTCTTCTTGTTTGTCCACAGCTCTCACTTTGTAATATTTTTTCTGTCAGGAGGAATGTAACTTGCAGATGATTGACACTGAGAAGCATAATGGTTTAACTTCTGACATCTTAAACAGCGTTTACCAAAAGCAGGGCAATTTCCCTTTAAGTGGGCGTTATTACGCCTGTTATACATAATCACGTTGTCGTCATGATGTTTTTGTGATGCACACGCATGCGCAGACTTCTTTGTCGATGTCTTTGTCGTCTCGTTCTTATACCATCAGTGCGCATGTGCAGAGCCCAAAAATGCTTGTGAAGGATAGCTTCCGTTCCTCACAGTCTTTTGCTTTGCCTGCGACACCATTTTGATTTCTCTGTCTCGTGGTAGAGATTTGTGCTTTTTTCTTTCAGGTAAAATGCTAAATACTCACTTTTGGTCTGTCCACGGAGATGCACTTATCAATTGTGATTTGTAATGTTAAATCATTTTGCCGAATGAATGCTTCACTGACTGTTTCAAGTATACCATATATAATCATGTAAATCTGCATAGTTAAACGTTTTAAGTGATGAAATTATTCATCGGTTCACCAACTTTTTGAACTCTGTGAAATTTTAAATTCTCTAGAATTTCATTGGTCTGCATTTTGCAATGTTCATCAAACTTTACTATAACTTGATCAAATTTAGTTTTATCTTCACCAGCTTTAAAATTAAATGAATTGAAGAGCTTGCTGTCCTTCCAGGGACAGAAGTAAAGCAGTTCTTCTAGCTTCTGGTGCAGCACTTAAGTCACTAGTTTCTAAATAAAGTTGAAACTGTTGTTTGAACAATTTCCAATTCAGATTTAAATTACCAGTGGTCTTTAGATGTCTTGGTGCTTGAACTTGGTCCATTGAAAAGTTGTTTTTGTCGACGTTTCCGATGTTGCGACAACTTCTGTAGTTGAATAGTTGATTCCGATTTTTGTTTTCTTTTCTTTTGATTCTAAATCTTCACTCATCTTTCTTAAAAGCTTTAAACACTCTGGTACCATGTTATATTACATTATGTAATATATATTACTCTTTGAACCAGCCGAGTTGATGAAATAAACAATAGTCTTTTAAAGATTAACTAATTTAAAAAGTAATATAAATAATATTCTGAGTCCTTTGCACTTAATACTCAACTGGTAAGAGAAATAAAATACAATAAAGATAACTAACCAACTATACAATGTAATAATGAAATAACTTAATAACTTCTCTCTCTAGCTAATATAAGTCTTGTCTGTTCGCTCTCCTGAAGCAACCACACTCTCTCAGAAAGAGCGGGAAAGTCATTCTTATACCATTTGACAGTGAGACATCTAGTGTTGAAATTAATATACTACATTTACATACATTGATCATGCATATTCATATACAGATATCACTACAGTGGCCACCTTGGTAGGGAAAACTCTTGTCCAGAAACTGGAGGAAGGTACTGTCTTTCCAGCACACAGCCACTGGTGACACCACAATGTTCATTGGTAGCTTATACAAATGTGTTAAACTTTCTATATACTAAAATGTAAAAGAAACTAAATTGTCTACATATGAAATATAAAATGACGGTAAAATGTAAAAAGGCAATGTTTAAAATATTACCTTGGTTAGGCAATGCCTGCAGTTCTGGTCTCCACGCTACAGGAATATTATACTGAAGAGACTGAAAATAAAAATTGACAAGGATGTTCTCAGAAATGAGAAGAGGCAACAATGAAGGGAGGTTGAATAGGCTTCATCATTTGCTCTGTGAAAGATAGGATAAGAATTGACCTGCCAGAGGGTTTTAAAATGATTAAAATGTTCATTTGTGTGGATGTGGAGAAAGTGTTTCCAATTTTGCATGAGTCCGGAACAAGGGAACATAAACATAAGATTGCAACTAACAGGGCGAATGACGATTTTAGGAATGGATATTTATAAAGAAAGCAGAACTCATCGTCACTGAAGAAGTTGAAAAATAATGCGGACTGTAGCCACCTGAGTTGGCCACTTCCCAAGTTAAAATGGAGACACACAAGGAATGCAGGGAAAATTGGACAATCCCAGAGAAACAAGCAGTTTACAGACTTGTCCTGTGTATTTTGCCTGCAAAGAAAGCAGACAGCACTGAAACCAGCAGCCATGCATATTAATGAGCGATTCCCAGGCACAATAGTAACAATCAAAGGTGATCGAAGTAAAGCTAGATTCCTCGGCGCCAGCAGGAGTCCAAGACAAAAGAAGCAAACGGGCACCCAAGGACCGCCCAGTGATCGGGAAACAGCCCCAGTATTGGGGAATTCAAACCAATCGATTGGTATGGGATCCAATCAATTGGAAGTAAGCTTGGGTCCGCTCAAAAGGGCGCGAAGCCCCTGAGGACTATAAGATAGAGCCCCCAAGGTCAGTTCGCTCTCTTAGCCGGCCCTCCCAGCAGAACACCTTAGCAGCTCTCGAAGAACTTGACCGTAAGAGGGAGAGGCCTGGCCAACTGCTGCACCATCAAGTAAGTGTCCAGTCAACGCACGCTACGAGATAGATGCTCCTGACCCCTTAGTCCGTACCAGCTGGAAGCCTGCAGACTCAGGATCGAGCAAGAGGCCATTGTTCCCTGACCCAGCGGGTTCCCTTATCCAGATAAGTACTGGCCTGTTAGTGGTAGGAATAGCCTAGTCTTTTAGTGTTATATGCATGATTAGCGATTAACTGTGTATTAATAAACGTATTTTGATTTGAACCTTACTAATTGGTGTATTGAGTCATTGATCTGAACTTGAACTTGAACCTCGTGGTGGTACCATAAGGATACCTGGAGACTCTAGAGCTAAGTAATAAAACAGAGCCAATTGAGTGTAAAGCGCACTCACCCAGAACGAGCAACAGGACATATTTAAGCAACAATTTGAGACATACATTAGGAAAAAGGAATAGAGTGATAGAGGTTCACGATGGAAGAGGTAAGTAGAATCATAAACTCATATTTATTATACAGAATGAGGCATTTTGGTCCATTGCGTCGATGCTGGCTGAAAAAGTGCAATCCAGCCTAATCCCATGTTCCAGCTCTTTGTCGATTATGAAATGAAATGAAATGAAAATCGCTTATTGTCACAAGTAGGCTTCAATGAAGTTACTGTGAAAAGCCCCTAGTCACCACATTACGGCGCCTGTTCGGGGAGGGTGTTACGGGAATTGAACCGTCTGCTTTCAAAGCCAGCGATTTAGCCCTGTGCTCCGTAAAGGCCCAATTTTATATACCTCCCCATCTCCTGTGCTCCAAAGAAAATAACTCCAACTGAGCAAGTCTTCTTTTATAAGCCAATTGTTTCCATTCTGAACAACGTAAATCCTTGCCTGGATCCTCTCTTGTGTAATCACATCATTCCTATAATGTGATGACCAGGACTTTACCCAGATATTAAGCTGTGGCTAAACAACAATTTTGTACAGTTTAGTGTTCGCCTATCTGATGTAAGTTTTCTTTTTTGCCTTATCCTACTCAGTCTGTTACTTGACCTCCTGGGCTTCAAGATATGTGACTATCACCCTGGGGACGATTCTCCAATATGGAGCCCAAGTATTCGCGCCGTCGTGAACGCTGTCGCGTTTCACGATGGCGCGAACTGGGCCTGGGTCCAACAGATTCTGGCTCCCATAGGGGGCCAGCACGGCACTAGATGGTTCACGCCGCTCCAGCCTGTCGCGGCGCCAAATGGGCGCTGGCCAACCTGCGCATGTGCGGGGGACATCTTTAGCGCGCCGGCCCCGACAACATGGAGTCGGTGTTCAGGGGCCAGGCGCACCAGAAAGTAGGCCCGGGGAGGGAGAGGCCACCCGCCGATTGGTGGGCCCCGATCGCGGGCCGGACCTCATCGGAAGGCATCCCCATGATTGAGCCCCCCTCCCCCCCTCCACAGGCCGCCCCCCAACCGTCCGAGCAGAGTTCCCGCCGGCAGAGACCAGGGGTGAACGGTGCCGGCGGGACACTGTCGTATCGGCACGGCCACTCGGCCCATCCGGGCCGGAGAATCAGCGGCCCCGCCGATTCCAGCGGCCCGTGGCCGGCGCCACGCCAAACGCACCAGAGCAAACGGCGCCGATTCTCCGCACCTCGGAGAATCGCGCGCCAGTGTCGGTGAGTCGTGGTGCGGTTACGGCGATTCTCCGGCCCGGCGCGCAGCTCGGAGAATCGCCCCCCCCCCCCTGTTTCTGGGAACATATTTTCTTTGAACCCTCAATGTCTCTTCCTTGAAAGTCTCCTACTGCTCTGACACTGATTTCCCTTTCTGCAGCTTTGTCCAATCTATTCTTGCTAAATCACATCTCACCTTAGTACAATTTGCCTTTCCCAACTGAGAACTTTACTCCTATCTTTGTCCTTTTCTGGAACTGTGTTTAATCTAACTGAATTGTGATCATTAGCACCAAGCTGGTCTCCCACTGTTACTCTTTTCACTTGCCCAGCTTCAATGCCTAAAATTTGTTAACATATTTGCTTTACTATCTCCGTTTGACAGTTTGGGGTTCCATAGTACACTCCCTGCAGCATGATTAAGTTCAACCTGAATGGCCGAATAGGGTGATGCCTCTAACTTATGAATCCTCTGACACAATTATAATTGTTTCTGAAACTAAAATTGCGACCTCTTCTTTTTTTAAATCAAATTCTCTGCCTTGGGTGGAGTTTAATGCACCCTTTACAATGGGAAATATGGTGGCTGGCTCCACGTAATTGTGGCAGAATCTGCGTGTCAGCCTCCTGGAAGTGGGAAAATCCCCCATGGTTAAAGTCAAAAGTGAGAAGGGGCCCATGAGAGAAAGTTGCTCGCTCATGGTGGGATGTCAATTAGGCTAAATAATGAGCTAATTGACAGCAATTATCCCTGAAGATCAATTGGATCTTCGCGTTGACTCAGGGATTAAATAGGAACTGAAATACTTTTCCAGACTTGAAAATCCCATTTTGAAGGTTGGGCACTCAGTAGCTGATTGGGTTAGCCAGCATTGGGAGCCACTCCAAGCCCTTTCACCTGACTCCTCCTGCACTTCCAGGCAGCACCCCCTCCTCACAGCCCATGTCATCCTCCAAAGACCCCCCCCCCCCCCTCCTGCCCTCACTGACCTGAGTCCAGAGATACAGTAACAATCCCTGGTGATGTCACTGCAGCACTACGAGTTTCCCAATAGTTCTCCAACCATTCTCATGCGTAAACCCTGTAACCAGGAACATTGAGTTTTATTTCCTGTCTACTATCAGCTAGATTTCAGTAATAGCTTTGATCTCACACTGTCATTCAACTCTTTCGTCTTCTCCAACGAACTCCTTGCCTTGGAGTGTGTACTGTCAGGCACTGCCAAGCTCCTTTTTGTCCATTTTATAGCCTTTTCATTGTTTAACCCTTGCTGATTTTCCCTGCTGAATTTACTCCCAGGTTTCTACATCCCAGCCAAACTCTCTCCAGCAACAACAGCAAACCTCCCGGTGACAATTTTGGTCAATGCCTCTTGAAGTGCCAGCTGTCTGTTCACAGCCCCAGAACAGATTCCAATGCCCCAAGAGTCTGCAGCCCTCATTTTGGCACCGTCTCTCTAGCCATGCGTTCATCTGCACTATCAACCTATTTTCATACTTAGACAAAAGCTCTCGCAATTCTTCATTTCTCCAAATCAACAAAGTATATTCTGCAACTGCAAGGTGACATCCTTAACCCTGGTACTAGAGAGACAAAATACCAACTTGGAAATATGGCTACAACTGCAGAATTAACGGCTGCTTCTTCCCCTCAAGTGGCACAAGATTCATGTGGTTTGGAAACATTAGACAGACAGTAGGGTGAAACACAATTTTCACTTTGTGAAATTTTTGAAGGAACAATGTAAGAAACTCATAATTGTCACAAACAATAAAAGTAAGGAAGAGTGGCTCAGCAACAATGAACTGCAGGGGAGCTTTCCGGTGTTGGAACAGGAGTTGCAGG